>NW_027279302.1:45000-49664 GCF_046629955.1 Centroberyx affinis | reverse complement strand
CCTCTTTACAAAACTATTCCCACCAACAAAACACAGGGTGGAAACGTCTTCTCAGATATACATTTACAAATTTTACTAATTACTCATAATTATTCATACAATAACTCATCTGCATTCAACAATAATGAAAATTCTTTGACATACAGTCAAGCAAAACAGAATTTAGAATTGGCACCAACTGATAATAAAATAACATGAAGTCAGTGAAGCAGATAAAGAGTAAAGACGTTAACTGAGTTTCACCACAGTGAAGGAGACTGCTGTATACTGTCTGTACAGCCTGGTACTGCAGTACTTCTCTAGTACTGCAGTACTCTGTGCAGTACTGGAGTCAGACTCACGGGTTTGTCTTGCTGAGGCAGAAGAACGCACTGCCTTCTGGGATGGGAAGAACTTTCTCTTTAGGAGGAGCGAGATCTGCAATGTTCAACTGGACACCTCCTTCTGAGAGGAGGAAGAGGAGGAGGAGGAGAGAGGAAGAGGAGTACGAGGAGAGAGGAAGAGGAGGAGGAGGAGAGAGGAGGAGGAGGAGGAGGAGGAGGGGGAGGAGGAGAGAGGAAGAGGAGGAGAGAGGAAGAGGAGGAGGAGAGAGGAGGAGGTGGAGAGAGGAGGAGGAGGAGGAGGGGAGGAGGAGAGAGGAAGAGGAAGAGGAGGAGAGAGGAAGAGGAGAGAGGAAGAAGAGGAGGAGGCGGAAGAGGAGGAGGAGAGAGGAAGAGGAGGAAGAGGAGAGAGGAAGAAGAGGAAGGATGAGGAGAGAGGAAGAGGAGGAGGAGGACGAGGAGGAGGGGAGGAGGAGAGAGGAAGAGGAGAGAGGAAGAGGAGGAGGAGGAGGAGAGAGGAAGAGGAGGAGGAGATAGGAAGAGGAGGAGGAGGAGGAGGAGAGAGGAAGAGGAGGAGGAGAAAGGAAGAGGAGGAAGAGGAGGAGGAGAGAGGAAGAGGAGGTGGAGGAAGAGGAGGAGGAAGAGGAGGAGGAGAGAGGAAGAGGGAGAGGAGGAGGAAGAAGTGGAAGAGAGGAGAGAAGAAAAGTTGATTTTAATTGAGGATTTGATTATAATAAAGTCTCCAGATCAGTAAAAGCAGAATTCACCATGTGTCACCATGAGATGAAAAGAGACTTTTTCACCTTGTTAGCTAAAAATAAATAAAATAAATAAAACAATAAATAAAGTTTGCTTTGCTTTAGCTAATCCTCCACATCACAATGTACACCTAACAAATGAAATAAAGAAATAATTTCTTTTCTTTTTTTTTTATTATGCTTTTACAGATACAAGCTTGGTGAATACCATTCAGAGAGCCTATCACTGATCTGCAACTACTCAGGAATATATTGGGCTGATTTGTGTATGTTTGAAAGTCCTTGAGCTTTAGGACTGCAGTCTGGTGCTGAGGAGGAGTTTGTTCAGTCTCTTCTTGAAGGACAACAGGGGGGGGAAGGCTGTTCCATGTTGTTACAGCAGAGCGGAGAAAGCTCCTGTCAAGGCATTTGGTGTTAAGCCCTGGAGAGTGACAAGGCACGGTGTGGTGGTCCGACCTGGGACAGGAGCTGAGGGTAGCGGTGCTTTCAGGTCTGCTGGACAGTTGGGAGTGTGCATCTTGAAAAGAACAGCAACTGTTCTGCGATGGCTCAGCTTGGTGATGGCATAATCCTTTAGGGCAGTGGTCGGCAACTAGCGGCCTGCGGGCCAAAACTGGCCCGCCTGTAATAGTATCTGGCCCGCCAGATGACACTGAAAATCTCTGATCTTGCCATGCTTTGTGTCGTGGTGCCGTCGTATATTGTATTCCTTGCAAACTGCAACAACTTCGTTGCAGATTAGACAGACTGGTTTGGCGTTAATAAAATCAGGTAAGATGAATGCATACTTTTCTTTCCATTCTTCTTTGTACGTCCTACCTTCGCTGTCAACTTTTCTTTTCATTGCTTTTGACAGTGACATTTTGTCTTGCTAGCTATCAATGTTTTGCTAATGTCTCTGTGCACACAATGTAACCTCCCGCACAATAACGCGGGTAACGATGTAACGTGAGAGTAACGTACGTCGGATATCCAATCCTGAGTCCATAAAATAATTATTACAATACGTTAGTTAGGCTCAAAGAAGTAGTCATTTTCAAAATGGAAATGATACACATTTATTATTAACTGTGTGGAGAGGGGAAATATGAGATTTACACACATTCATGTCTTAAAAGACAGTCTGTCGGTGATTAAAGACAGCACATTATCACATTATCAGCAGGTTACTATTATAAGCTGTTTTATAACGCAGCCACAGAGTGGAGCAGGAGACAAAGCAGTAATAACACACTAATAACAGTCTGTAGCAAATTCAAGTTACTTTATTTTAAACAAATATCTTTCTTAAATTACTCTTTTGTACAATATATAATAGTATAGATTAGGAAAAAAAAGTTTTGTTTGGTAGAAAAAAAGGTTCTGTCCAAGATATTGTTTTGGCCCACCATTCAGTTGCTTGGAAAAAATTTGGCCTGAGGCCAAACGTACTTGCCGACCCCTGCTTTAGGGCATAGTCCTCATCCACACCAATGATCTTTAGTGCCTTATTCTGGATATCTAGCTGCCTAAGAGTGGTTTGTGAGGCATTCATCCAGGCAAGGCAGGAGTACTCCATGATGCTCCTGACCTGGGTTTTGTAGACGTTGGCTCTGCCTCTAGGATCAAGCTTATTGGCCGACTTCCGCAATGCTCCGAGACGTTGTCCAGCACGTTTGCAGATGTTAGACAGATGGCTGGTCCACTGGAGTTTTCTGTCAATGCACAGTCCTAGAACTTCCATCTGCTCAATGAGCTTGATTTTAGTGCTCCCAAAGAAGAGATCAGGACGAGATGGATTCCTCTTTCTGGACAGGATCATTGCCTTACACTTGCTGGGCTCGAAGGTGACCTTCCAGGCATCAGCCCACTTTCTGATGTTTTCCAGGTCTTTGTTTAGGCTTGCTGCCACCTCAGGCCCATTTGATGGTGTTATGGGTGTGAAGATGGTAGAATCATCTGTGTAAAGAAACATGTTGTTCTCACATTGTTCCACAACATCATCTATGAAGATGTAGAATAATAATGGGCCAAGAATGGATCCCTGAGGTACTGATGCATTGATGGGGCATGGTGATGAAGACTGACCAGAGAGCACAACTCTGATGGATCTTCCTTGAAGGTAATTCTGTAGCCATATATGTAGTCTACCAGTTATGCCCTTTGATGTAAGCTTTACACAAAAGCCATTGTGCCAGACCTGGTCGAATGTGCCCTTCATATCTAGCGAACAATGCATACTTCACCGCCTTTGTCAAGGATGTTGTTGCACGTCTGGGACAAAACTGTGAGGAGATCGGCTGTGCTGTGATTGGGTCTAAATCCGAATTGTTTATCAGAGATAAGGCCATGGCGGAGGAGGTAGCCCTGCAGTTGTTTGTGAACAGTGGATTCCATCACTTTGCTGATGACAGTAAGCAGGGATATGGGACGGTACTTTGATGGATCTGATTTTGAGTCCCTTTTATGGATTGGGATCACTCTGGCAGTTTTTCATTGTTCAGGGAACATGCCACGGGAGAAAAGGAGTTGGAAGAGACGGCTGAAAGGACTGGCCAGTTCTGCAGCGTATTCTTTGAGGACTCTTGTTGGAATTTCATCAGGCCCCTGGATCCAGGTTGCGCAAGATGTTCCTGACATCTTTTGGTTTGAAGTGGACATTGCCAATAGAAGATGACGGTACTGGGCATGGGTGCTGAGGTTGTGCATGTGCGTCAGGCAATCTACACTTCTCCGCAAAAGTCTGGCAGAATATGTTGGCCTTTTCACTTGCTGTGATGTGGGGAATGCCCTGGTGTTCAATGACAGGGATGTCTGTTGATCCATTTCTCCCAGAAAGTGAATTTACAATACTCCACCATTTCTTTGAGCTAAGTGAGTTGTCAGATAGATCTTTTTTCAGTTTGTTGTTACACTGTCTCTTTGCTCGTTTTTCTACTTGGTTGAAAGTTGCTCTTGCTTCAAGGAACTTTTGTTGTGCAGCCGGGCTGTTTGATGTCCGCATCTTACGACAGAGACGGCGCTTTTTCATGGCTGCTCTTCTGCACTGTTCACTGAACTAAGCTTTATCGTCAGGCTTTCTGGTGATAGTCTTGTTTGGTATACATGCCACCATGGCATCTTGCAGTATGGTGGTAATATTAGTGCAGATTATTTCTGGATCTTCTTCCTTGAAGACACTGGACCAACTAAAGGAGGTTGGTACCCTCTCATTTCCCAGAACTCCCAGAGCTTTGTCATATCTCCACACTCTCCGCTTGTATGGCTTGTCTCTGAAAGCTAGTACTTTTAACTGTACAAGTACTGGGTTATGGTCTGAGGTGCCTATATTTGCCAGGGTCTTTGTGGTTGCTGGGGTGTCCGATAGAACTAGATCTAGGATATTTTCTCCTCTGGTTGGTTCGCTGACAGTCTGATCTAGTCCTAGGCAGTTGGCAAGTTGAAGGGCACGTCGTCCAGCAGCGTCTGTAATGTTGCTCCCCAGCCACTCTTCATGATGTACATTAAAGTCACCAATGAGCATTACAGACTGGGCTCCAAACTCGTCCATCACTGAGAAGTTATTAGTGTCAAGATAGTCCAAGACTTCGTTGGAAGCGTTTGGAGG
>NW_027279302.1:25000-40000 GCF_046629955.1 Centroberyx affinis | reverse complement strand
CGCTGCATCCATCCATACAGGCCCCGCCCATTTCCACCTAACTAGATTTTGAATCTTGAATTTTGTCCAAAACTTTTTTCGCTACTCCTCCTACAAATTTTGTCCAATCTTCACCAAATTTGCGACACAGCATGCCTGGACTGTTCTGCACAAAAGTTATGGAGCAGTTTTTTGATATTCCACACTGTTTTCATATAATCGACTTCCAAAGTTTGGTCAACTGTTGTGGGTGGGGCCTATTTCACAAAAATCGCCATAACTCAGGAACGCATTGTCCTATGGTGACCAAACCTGGTGCCCGTGTGCAGGTATGTAGTCTGAGCTAATACAAAAAAAATGGTGTCTTCTCGCCTATAGGGGGCGCTATAGCAACATTTCAAATTTTAAAAGGCCATAACTCGGTGACTGTAGATCATAGGAACAAAATTCCTTGATTGCTGGATTCCTTGGGCCAAGTCGCTTCTTCTCCTACATATTTTGTCCAATCTTCACCAGTTTTCGCTCACAGCATGTCTGGACTGTCCTGCACAAAGGTTATCAAGCAGTTTTTTGATAGTCCATACCGTTTTGCTACAACTGGCTTTCAAAATGTGTAGGCAAGGCCTAATATACAAAAATTGCCCTAAGTCAGGAAGTTGTTGGCCAACCTTAAACAAATCTGGTCCATATGTGCACAGGTCAACTCTGAGGTAGCATGCAACATTTGGTGGTATTGTAACCATAGTTGACCATAGTTAAAATACTCTAAGGCTCTAAATAGCCTATAGCTTGGACAGTCTCATTTCTTAACCCTATTTTTTGTGGACTCAGTAGCCTAATGGTTAGTGAATAGGTCTACTATGCAAAAGATCGTGGGTTCAAATCCCGTGGGTAACGCTGTCTCCTCACACCACTAAGCTTGTGATAACTAAGCATAATGTCTTAAGTTTCTAATCTTTGGACAAATGACCGTATGAAAAGATGAACTTGACAGAAGTCACGGGCCAACACAAAAGCCGGTGTTCGACTGCATGTCCGAACTTCACAACATGTCAGTTTTTTGTGTGTCTTTCTACCTTCTGTAATGTTTTGTCTGTCTGTCTTATCAAGTTGTGCTTGGACCCCTCAATCGCTGCTTACAGCTATATTTCTATATTACAATTAGTTTAAATGTATTACTCATCACTTACTGTTTTTGACAAGCGGCCAAACGTCCGCTCAGTGCTGCTGATTTGGATGGGAATACCCATTCTGTCCAGTACAGTGTGTGTGTGTGTGTGTGTGTGTGTGTGTGTGTGTGTGTGTGGTTCTGGAATGCACACACACACACACACACACACAGAGAGTCTCCGTCTCAGCCGATAACGTCCCGTAACAAACCCTCTGCTGCAGGCGTTCATCACTGTCGTTCCCTGTTGGAGTCTGGAGAACCCAGACTCCAAGCCTGGTTTGGCCTGGTTTAGCCTGGTTTAGCCTGGTTTGACCTGGTTTGGTTTGGCCCTGGTCCAGCACAGTGGTTAAAGACTCTGTGGTGAAGCTCCAGGTTTGACCCTCAGTGGAGGAAGACTGAGCTGCATGAAATTCAAAAATGCAAATACTTTATTTTTTCAAAAACACATGTACAGCATCATAGGCATACAGGCCGATGCAAGATGCCATATGTGCAGTTTCACTTAATCTTTAATGTAATCATTCCATTGAGTGAATGATTTAATTAGTCTTTCAACAAGAATAAATTATACCAGTTTGTCCTGCTGGTTCAGTCTGATGGAGAGTCTTCCTCCTAACATGAAGCTCCTGGGTTCAGTTCCAGACACAGTGGAGAGATGTCATTCTCCTCTCCAGGCATTTAGCCTTAAACATGACAAACAGATTGGGTGTTCCTCTTGCTCTCTGTCTGGCTTGATGCAGCTCCACCCACCCAGATCAGCTCTGTGCAATAACCTTCTTAAAACAAACACACCTATCTGCTTTTAAGGTAAAAAGCTACACTTCTACAAGTTTTATCTCAAGTAGAAATCAGACAAAAACCAACTGAGTGTGAACAGAGCAAAGAACCAGTCTGACCCAGTGGCTCAACCTGCTGGAGGACTGCATGACCGTTTGGGGGGTTGTGGGTTCGAGACTGAGGAAGTTGGTGTCTTTTGAAAGCCAACATGCCGAGTAAAGACTGAAAAGCTCTGAGAGAAGAGCTGAGAGTGAAGCGACCTGGTGGAGAGACGGAGGAGTCGACATCTGAAGACATCTGAAGACACCTGGAGACACCTGGAGACACCTGAGGACGAGGTGTTGCTGGTTCAGGAGCTGGAACACCACAAAACCTTTCCAGCTGCAGGGTGAGGAGGTTTGGAAAGACACATTTTACCAACATGTCAATATTTTTTAAAATATAGGAAATGTTTGGCTCTTGCATGATGTATTCTGTCTGTCATCTTCACAGACTGAGTTCAGCAGCAACGTCTCTCCTCCATCAGGGACTGAACCAACATCCAGACTGAGAGAAACCAGCTGCTGATCCTGCTGAGCTGTTTCTGAGGTTCGGTTTGTTTCTGATCATCATCTTGTTTCTCCAAGTCTTCACACTGCTGACAACAAGAACATGAATCACTTCAGACCGAGAGAGCCGGGACTCAAACCAGCATCTTCAGGAAGGACAAGCAGCTGCTGATCTCACTGAGCTACAGACAAGAAGCTCTGAAGAACCTCATTCATCAGTTTATTTATAGGTTCAGTTTATATAGAAGTGTTCAAACTGATGATGAATCACAGAGCAACAACCAACCTGCTTGGATCTTAAAGTCTTCAGCTTGTTAAGATGACTGAACATTAAAGGACCGGAGGTTTGAACCAACAACCTGCTGCATCAGAACCAGCCTTTTATCCCTCTGAGCTAGTTCTCCCTTTCTTCTTCTCTGTTCATAAATCCTGTCTTACACTATAAGGATCTGTCAGGAGGGGGCGCTATGTGTCTCTCTTTTGCTTTTCACCCTGATTGCATTTGTTCGTTTGAGTTGCAGAACTCAGCTGTGAGTCCAGTTCAGTTCTGCAGAGAACCAGCAGATCCTCCAGCAGGTTCCCTCTGAGGCAGAAAGAGGAGCAGCTCTGATGTTTCCTGTGATGAAGAGTCTGAAGGCTGCAACGGAACCACAACTAGAACCAGACTAGAACCAGACTAGAACCAGACTAGAATGACTTGGATTGAAAGTGATGAGATTTGTTCCAGCAGACGACTGAATTTAAATTCTGTTTTCTGAATTTGTATGGAATGATTGAATTTATTGAAGTTGAAACTGATTATAGAAATCAAACTCATGATGCTCTTACCAAGTTTTTATCCTATTAAAACCATATTGCATTGAAAACTCCTAGATATTTAGTTTTCTTTAAGATATTAAATTGATACTGGACTCTTGATTTGTTCTGATCTGGGAATTGAAGCTGATAACCAAAAAACACAGAAGAGACGAAGGTCCTTAAAATCATTTTATTTATATATCATAATCACTTTATTGAATTCATTTATCATCTCAGTATAACTGCAAGTCATTTATTACTCATGTTTTGTTCAAAACTCCCTGGCGGTTGCATTCAGAAACCATACAACATTTTATTATCATCATCATCATAAACCATAACAATATCAACAGTTTAGAAAGCTGTACATGTGTGTTCCATCATGTATGTTCTTGGTATGTACACGCTCTAAAGCTTAGAAACACTCAATGGCTACTGGTTTAACTGGTTTCACTGTCCCAGTCAGTTAGACAGGTGGGGTTAAGAGTCTGTCTCTCTGTCTGTCTGTCTGTCTGCCTGTCTCTCTCTCTGTCTGTCTGTCTCGCTCTGTCTGACTCTGTCTGTCTGTCTGTCTTGGCTACATCATGGCTATATTTGCAAGTCTGCAGTATTGTTGTCACGGTAACAGAAATTTCGATATTATTGATACCGTTAAGTTGAATTCAATATTTAGTTTCTAATCGTTCGATGCTTTCTGTCGTGTTTCTGTTCTGCAGCTGAGCCTCGGCTCGGCACGGGGGTGAGACAGGTAAAGGGCAAATCAGTCAGACCGTCATCGATCTGCGGGGTCGATCAGGTCGGTGATCAATACAAATGACTCGGTGATTACTTGGCCGGCTGCTGAGATTTTTGGTTTTTAAAACTCACTTTTCAGGTCTGGAAGGAAAACTGAAAAACCGCACTGGAGCTTCAGGACTTTCCCACAAACTCAAAGAAAAAGTCTAAAAAAAAAAAGTTCTGAAGTCTAAACAACAGACGCCAAATCGGTTTTATTGATCCGCAGAGTGACATCATCTCTGCTCTGTCCTCAGCAGCTGGCTTCCTGCTCCGCTTCAGGACCGAACCTGACGCAGCGCGGGCGTCCGTGAAAACCTCGTATCTCAAAAAAAAATAAATAAATCTCCAAAATGTCAGAAAATAAAAAGACCGAAAAACATCTTAGTTTTGAGCCTGAACAAAATGAGTAATGAAAAGGTTTCATAAGACAAAAGGTTGTATAATTCCTTCAGTTTGTCCACAGAGTTACGAGGTTTTCACCCGACAGCAGGATCAGTCTGTCGTCCAAACCGACAGACTGACAGCCGTCTGTATTTCTGTCTATGGCTCTGTAAAGCGTGGCGGTGTAGGCACTGGCTACCTGGTGCTGCTCGCTGATTGGCTGATTGGCTGATTAGTTGACTGGCTGATTTGACTGACTAGCTGCTAGCTGATTGGCTGACTGGCTGGTTGATTGGCTGGCTGACTGGCTGAAACCCCAGACTAAATATTTAGGCCTGTTTTTTTTTTTCGTTTTCTTTTGTTTTTTGCATCCAAGCTGAGTGTAGCGATTGATTAGGGAGGTTTTTGGTTTTTTTTCTTTGCATTTTCATTTTTTTTTTGCGAAAATGGTGAAAACTCCTCATGAAAAAAACATTTCTTCACCTCAGTGAGCAAGACCAAAACCTGGAAATCAACGTACTTATAAAACTTTTTTTTTTTTTCAATACAATATGCACTTAATATTACATATCAGTAAGTTCATTGCCCTTATATTGATCTCAAAGGCTGGTTGAAGATGGCTCCCCGAAAACCACAATCAGCAGAGAGAGAGAGAGAGAGAGAGAGAGACAGAGAGAGAGAGAGACCGGAAGAGAGAGCGAGAGAGAGAGAGAGACAGAGAGAGACAGAGAGAGAGAGAGGGAGAGAGAGAGAGAGAGAGAGAGAGAGAGGGAGAGAGAGAGACAGAGAGAGAGAGAGAGAGAGAGAGAGAGAGAGAGAGACAGAGAGGAGTTTGGATTGGACAGATTGCTGATTGTGTTTTTTTTTCCCAGCAGCCCTCAGTGTGCTGTTTCTGAACGACTGGCTCAGACTGGCTGGCTGGGCTGGGGGTCAAAGGTCAACTCCCTGTCAGTTCACTCAAAAAAAAAAAAAAAAAAAAAAAAAATGTCCAGCAGCGGGTGACATCATTACAATTTCAAAACTGAACAACAGCAGAAAACCTTTTTTTTTTTTTTTTTTTTTAAAGAAAAAGAAAGTCAAATGAATTTGTTCTGAGCTTTTTAAGAGAAGAGACTTTCTCCTTTAATCTGAGCAGAAAACTGAATCTGTCTCCCGACTGAATCCACTGGATCACATGACATGATTCCACTGGATCACATGACATGATTCCACTGGATCACATGACATGATTCCACTGGATCACATGACATGATTCCACTGGATCACTGCTGACATGAAACTGAAACAGGTCACTGGTTCATATTTTAGTTTTTAAAAACCTTTTGCTCACAACACAGTTCTGTTTTCAAAGATCGAACCATCTGTTGTTTCTTATTTAAATACTGACTCGTTTGTTCATGATACTTTTCTTCCGTAAATAATTTTATAGCTGAGAGATTTTGTTCCCAGCCGTCAATCTCCATCCCTGTTGAAGGCAACATTGCCCGTCTCCGTTGCCTGTAAAAGTTGCCGGTGTGCCGTCTCGTTAGCGAAGCTGCATGGTTTGTTCTGATCAGAGCGAAGTGACTTCAGGATGGCTTCTTATTGCTGGAGGGGCGAGGTATAAACTGGATGCATAATACAGACTGAAGTACAGACTGACTGACTGACTGCCTGTCTGTCTGTCTGCCTGTCTGTCTGCCTGTCTGTCTGTCTATCTGTCTGTCTGTCTATCTGCCTGTCTGACAGTTTTTCCACCTGTTTAAAACCTCTGTATGTTTCCTGGCTGTCAGACTGAAGTTAACTAGTAATTCATTCATTTATACTTCAGAGGGATTATATATATATATATATATGAAAAAAACTCAAGTAGTGATTTTGCAGAACAGAGGTTCTCTGACCCCCAGATTAAACCACGGAGCCCTATTATTTGATAAGATTTTGTCCCACGAATTTTGTTGTAAGATATGACGAAGTACAGAATTGTTAAACATTATTTTATCGGGCTTTGCTGCGGACGCCTGGAGCCAGTTCAGGACCCAGTTCAGGACCTGGAAACTGACACTGAACTCTTTGGTGAACAGATTCAGAATCAGATCCTGCTGCTGTGGTTTCCAGCTGACTGTTGGTCTGATGCTTCAGAACAGAATCTCACCAAACAGCTTTTTTACTGAAGAGAACACAGAGGAGGGATACCATTTAGGAGAGATAGTTCCTGTTTGGGAGGCCGGATCTACTTTCTTTTTTTTTTTGTACTAATTTGAGTGTAAGCCAAAAATAGAGATGCAAAATGACGAAGCACCCAGGAAATGAAAATTCAGTCATCATCTGCTCCCCCCATGCCAGTAGGAAATCGGGTAAAGTTTGTTAGTCCAGACAACAGTCCTGGAGATCCCCGGAAGAAATACATTGCAGCTTTCTGCAAAACATAAAGGAAAATAACATAAAATATAATGTTTGATGTCCACTTTAGTCTCTGTTCTATATGTATTCTGGGCAGTGTAATACATGCAGCTTTTACAATTAAAATGGCACATTTTATGGCATTTTTCATTATTATTATGACATCAAACATTAATATGGGTGCTCACTTAATGAATTTGACGATTAAACACAAAGTAATTGGTTTAAAACAGTATTTCTACCTATTTTAAAATCGCACATTTTTATTTTGAAGGCTAAATGGCCAAACCGGAAGTCTTGTTTCTGATAATTGGAGCTAGTCTTACCTGTCGAGACTGGGGAGCACAAACACGTTTTTTTAAATCAACAGCTAGAGTGGTGATTTGAGCTAAATAATGGTGAAAATGTCTTTTCAAGTCACTTTGGGATCTGCTGGCTTCAGGAGACTTGGGTTATACTGTAAGAGCTGCATGGAGACATTTTATGGTTATTTTCCGTTATTTTTTGAAGTCTGAAGACAGATCTCCAGCAACTTCAGTTGTTTTGGAGAAAGCTGCAACGTATTTCTTTGGGGATCTTCAGGACTGTTGTCTGGACTAACAAACTTTACCCGATTTTCTACTGGCATGGGGGGAGCAGATGATGACTGAATTTTCATTTTTGGGTGAACTATTCCTTTAAAGCAGGATCTGTTGTTGAATCTGTTCACCAACATGTTCAGTGTCAGTTTTCAGTCTCTTTCCGTGGCTCAGTCAAACACTACAGACGCTACAAACTGGTCCAGCTGCATCTGATCCTGGTCAATAGTTTATATTCTGGTTTTCATGGCGGTCCAGAGCCGAATAACCCCCATGTTAAAACTAAGAGGAATATTGCTTTAACATTCCCTGTTGAAGAAAGACTAGACTAGCTAAAGCTGACTGATGGTCTGATACTGGTAGAGCAGCATGAAAGTGTCCAAAATATCTACTGAGCTGTTCACCAGATAACCAGCTTAGCTAGTCTTTTTTATTTTTTTATAGAGTTAATATCGGTTGCTTTGCTAATGAGCCTGCTAGCTAGTTAGCTAACATCAGGGTTTCCAATTCCGGACAGTATATGACCTAAAAATCACAATCATACGCCAATATATTTCATCCTGTACTGTTTTCGCTGAAGTTTCTCATAAATTAACAATCCTCCATCTGTCTTTTTTAAAGTTTAATATCACTTTTACCTTAACTTGTAATTGATTTTCTTCAGTCCCTGCAAATCGATGATAGAGCATCTATCAATTGGATACGAATTGGATACGAATTTTGAATCTCAAAAATGAGATTCAAAATTCGTATCCAATTCCGGACACTTACTTTCGTCCGTGTCGGTGTATTCATACTCGATATTAACCCTTTATTAACCTTCCTGTACCTTCACAATGTTACAGATACTTGTAAGAAGTGCAGGCTCTGTACTCAAAGCTCTTATTTTTCCATTTATCAGCCGATACAGATTCTCTACATGAAGTAACTGTCGCCCAAAGTGGGATTTAAGGCTTCCCGCTTCTTGTTCCTGACTAAGATTGTAACTTAGTGTTTTATATGCTTAAATGTGTATAGATATTTATGAAATTTGATACCTAGCTTCTGAAATGTGTATGAATTTACGTCACTTAGCTTTCGGTTGGGAACTCCGTATAAAAATGCCGGTAAACCCCGGAAATTACACGAGTGACCGAGTGGCTGGAATTGGATACAAGTCCGTTAGCTGCCTGGTTTCCACAAGAATCAGCAAAGTGACCAAGAAAACATGACTAGCTGAACTTTATGTGAATTACCCGCACAAATCAGTTTGTTTGTTTTCACCAAACACAATGCAGAGGCACATACTGTCTAGAGATCTCTCCATTCTTCCCAGAAGCCTCCTCTCAGACAGCGGTGTTATTGTGCCTCATGTCATGGCAACACCCCAGATAAGGACAATCTAGCAATCTGACCTCCATTGTCAGAGTCAGTGAGAAGGAAGGATGAATAAACAATAACAGAAAACGTCAGATTAAAGCTGCACCAGACGAGATCTTCACCTCACAAGATTCCTCTTCCTCCTCTTCCTGCAGAAGTTGCCAACGTGTGAAGTTGTGTGGCACTACGGAGGCCTGCCAAGGACAAACATTGCAAAGCACCGTGCATGAAGGCTAACAGCTAAGCTAACTGTCACCTACAGAGAAGTCTCACCAGTTACCAGTCTCACTTTGACAGATTTTCCTCCCGCTGAAGGTTTCATGTCCCACAATGACAAGTGAAGTGGCAGGTAGCAAGTTTACTAGTTTAACATGTTTAACAAGTTTACTAGTTTAACAGGTTTACTAGTTTAACATGTTTAACAGGTTTACTAGTTTAACAAGTTTAAAAAGTTTACTAGTTTAACAAGTTTAACAGGTTTACTAGTTTAACATGTTTAACAAGTTTACTAGTTTAACAGGTTTACTAGTTTAACATGTTTAACAAGTTTACTAGTTTAACAGGTTTACTAGTTTAACATGTTTAAAAAGTTTACTAGTTTAACAAGTTTAACATGTTTACTAGTTTAACATGTTTAACAAGTTTACTAGTTTAACAGGTTTACTAGTTTAACATGTTTAACAAGTTTACTAGTTTAACAAGTTTAAAAAGTTTACTAGTTTAACAAGTTTAACAGGTTTACTAGTTTAACATGTTTAACAAGTTTACTAGTTTAACAAGTTTAAAAAGTTTACTAGTTTAACAAGTTTAAAAAGTTTACTAGTTTAACAAGTTTAACAGGTTTACTAGTTTAACAAGTTTACTAGTTTAACAAGTTTAACAGGTTTACTAGTTTAACAAGTTTAAAACGTTTAACAAGTTTAACAAGTTTAACAAGTTTAACAAGTTTACTAGTTTAACAAGTTTAACAAGTTTAACAAGTTTACTAGTTTAACAAGTTTCCTAGTTTAACAAGTTTCCTAGTTTTACAAGTTTAACAAGTTTACTAGTTTAACAAGTTTAACAGGTTTACTAGTTTAACATGTTTAACAAGTTTACTAGTTGAACAAGTTTACAAGTTTAACATGTTTAACAACTTTACTCACTCACTTCATCGATTCCGCCATTGTGAGACATTTTTTTTCAGGAATGGGAGGGGGAGAGCGCCGCTTCTAAACAGCGAGGGAGGAGTCGAGCTGGTTCTAAAAAAAAAATGAAAAGCTACTAAACGGACCGGGAGGAGCTTTGTTCCGGAGCAGATTTTGACAACAAGCAAAGCAACAGCAACACAGCTGACTGCTGTGTGGATATTGGTTCATGACACCCTGAAGAAGGCATCATGCTAAAACATGTTGGTAATGTAAAATTAATATTTTCATATGGAGAGAAGTTAAGTGCGATCTTCATATAATTACTTATTCTGACTTTGGACCATTGGTTTGCACCTTTTTATGGGTGTGCGCTCTACTGCTGACCTACTTGGATATCGGTTTATATCATTATATAGCACACATTAGGTTCAGGATTGGTTATAAGGTCTGATATCGCTTATTGCAGCTTTAAATAAATGTTACGCGCCCAGGGATCTGATGCTTCTCTCGTCTTCTGTCTCTCTCCCTCTTTCTTTCCCTCTCAGCCCTAGCTATTCCCACATTCCTTCACTCTCTCCTCTCTTCGCATCAATCCAATATATTCCTCCTGCCCTCTCTCTCATTTTTCTTTTTCTCTCTCTATATCAATCCCATATACAGTATATTCCACTTTCTCTCTCTCTCTCTTTCTCTCTCTCTCATCTCACTATATCAATTTCATATATTCCCTCCATATATCACCCCCTCTTTCTCTCTCTGTCTTCATTCTGACACCTCAGAGTACTACTGATACACATCACCCTGCATGTGAACTCTCCGCTGGCAGAGGAATGACTCAGGTGTTTTGGCCTCTGTGTGTGTGTGTGTGTGTGTGTGTGTGTGTGTGTGTGTGTTCAGTGTGTGTTTACACGTACAGTAAATGCCTGTTAGTACGCTTTACGCACGAGCGCCTACACATGTGTGTTAGGTGTGTGTGTTTTTGTTCACACATACGGTGCTGTTTGTTTGTGAGGGAAGCACGTGAGTGTGTGTGTGTGTGTGTGTGTGTGTGTGTGTGAGTGTGAGTCAGGTGTCAAGTTTACCCCCCGATCGACCCAACCTGGGAATGATCTAGTCTCAGCGGGGGGAAGCGAAAACTGCTCCTCTGCGTGTGTGTGTGTGTGTGTGTGTGTGTGTGTGTGTGTGTGTGTGTGTGTCTAACCCGGGGATGACTCACAAAACCATCTGGAGGCCAGATGCAGGTTAGAAAACTTCTCTCTCTCTCTCTCTCTCTCTCTCTCTCTCTCTCTCTCTCTCCAGTTGCTGTTAGTTCCCTTAGTTAACCCATGAACTTTGACCTCTCTGCTCTGGCATGGATGTGTGGGTGTGTATGTGTTCAGTGTGTGTGTGTGTGTGTGTGTGTGTGTGTCTTCCTGGTAGAGTAAACGGCGGGGTCGTGAGGTCAGAGGTCATGAACTCTCCCTCTGTGACCCCGGAGTTCAAGTTCACTAATTGGCCCTTTTCCCTCTAAAACAGCCTCTCTCGCTCTACAGCTTTCTTTCCTTCCTCCCTCTCCTCCTCCTCCTCCTCCTCCTCCTCCCCCTCTTCCCCGCCCGTGTTCTAATGAACTGTGGGTGCTCAAGCTATGACTCCAGACCCCAAAAAGGTGTCACAGGCTTGTTTCTGTGGGTCTCCACAAGGGGAAAAAAAACATACTAAAATGGGACAAGAGAGAAAATTGGCTTTCGTTTTGGACAGATCTATTGTAGGCTAAAATGTCCCTGTTTCCATCCAACACTGGGTTTCTAAAGTATGGCTTGAGACCCAAATTAGGTCGCAGGCTTGTTTCTGTAGGGTTTCTAAAAGAGTAGGAAACATAATAAAATGGCACAAGAGAATAGGGAGCTGAAGTGGAAGTGTAGGTCAAAGCCTTCCTGTGGTTAGCGGCTAAGTGGCTAACACGATTTTCCACTGACCGCACAGTAGCCTGTCTTCTGTAACTAAACAAAGCAACAAATGGTGTTGAGATTCACCTCTTGACTCACTACTTGTATAAGCTTTTAGATTTATTTGTTTCTGTTATTTTAGGATGTAGAAACTTACAGAAAAGGCTTTGTTTGTAACGATTGAGAACGCAGGAGATGGAACAGCTAGCTAAAAGACAGCTAGCTAAAAGCCTGCTGGGTAGTGTAGTTCGGTAACTAATTTTGTTGTTCATGTAAATAATACTGAATGGATTATTGTGAAATTACGCCAAGGGAGATGTGTTGATGCTTCCTACAGCATGTTTCAGTATCAGAGCCTTATGCTTTTTAGATTGCTTGTATGAAGTGACCTCCCGCACACTGAGACGGGGTCAAGTCAACCAAAGAGTTGATGGAATCTAAGTGACGTCAACTTCAGGTTCCCTATGAAATCATTGTTTCATGTCATGGAGAGAAACGGTTGAAGCGCAACTATTCTTAAATGTCTCTCTTTCTAACTTTCTAACTCTCTCCCAGTGCCTCCTATGTGCCATCTAACACTGAGTCACTAAAGCACAGGGAAGAGTTCACTTTATCACCAAAATGACCAAACCAGAAAGCCATTCTGTTTCTTCAAAATATGCAGTGGAAAATATGCAAAATATGGAGTGGAAAGTGTTTGTAATAGCAGGCTGGTCAAGAAATAAGGCCCGTTTACGCCTGTTATGGTCATGGATATGCAAATTATATCTATATTTAATTATTTTTGCACAAATTAGCTATTTGTAGGCGAGGCCAAGCAAATCGAGATTGGACCCAATTCACCAACACGTCAAAACACCAACTCCCCTTTGAAAGGCGACGTAAGATCAGAGAAAACTTCAATTATAAAAGGCACTTCAGGGCATAGGAGTGCCAGACTTGGTGGATTTGTCTTAAAGCTGACGCAATTGGTGATGGAGGGGCTGTTTGATTGTGCGGAGCTCTTCTTGAGGGCTTGTTTGTGCAAATTTTCTTCGTGAATAAGACAAAAACTCTCCGCTCTTAGCTCAAGCAACTCAAGTCAAGACCCAAAAAAGGTCACAGGCTCATGTCTTTGGGTCTCCAAAGTAGAAATACAAGAGTCTAAACTAAACAAGAGACTAAACTTGCCTTTCCTTCTGTTTACCTGATGCTCCCTACAACTCTCTTAAAGTATGATTCAAAGTCAAACTGCGTCCCCTTTCCGACACTGGGCAACAGTATTGCACCGTTTAACCAAATGTGTTATCTCCTCCCAGGCCAATTTAATTTAAGATTCAGATGTCGCAGTTACATGTTATGCACCTTAGACCGCTGATCCACCAGGATGCCCCGAGCCAGTTTACCTTAAGGTGTCATATATTTGCTCGAGGTGATTCTGTGTTGTTTTACTTACTAGATGTATTCATTTATTTCACTTCACTGTTGAATCTGACATCTTTAACCCTTGCTTGGTTGAAATTTCAGCTCCTCACACTATCAAATTCATGCTACAAAGCTAAGCAAGAGAGAGACCAATGGATGAATAAGTGAAAGAAACAGAGAAAGACAGAACCAGACAGTGAGAGAGAGAGAGATAGAGGGAGAGAGAATGAGAGAAAGAGAGAGATAGTGAGACTCGGAGAAAATGAAAGATAATTACATCTAAGTGAGTTCTTGTGCAAGACAAACTGTGAAAACTCAATTAAGATAATTGCATAAGAGCGGCCGTGATGCTTCTGCAACATAAGAACAAAGACCTTCTTTTACAGTGTTAATACACAATTTACACACACACACACACGTAGATGTACATACACACACACACACACCGCAGACCATTCTTTGTAGATGAAACGTGTTTATTTGCTGTCAAATATTTCTCAACCAACACCAACTCTTACCAGTAAAACATCAAAATAACTGTGTATATATATATATATATATATGTGTGTGTGTGTGTGTGTGTGTGTGTGTGTGTGTGTGTGTGTGTGTGTTACGCTCAACCCCTACCAGTTAAACATCAATACAACAAGACAATAGAGTTGGAATTTTGTCTATTGTTCGGCCAACTTGCTATAGGCCAAATGCACTGGATTCACCCCTGGAGAGAGGCTGTGTGTGTGTGTGTGTGTGTGTGTGTCTGCAGGTGTGTGATACGAGTGTGTGTGTATGTCTGTGTCTGTGTGCATGCGCTGGCAAGCGTATACTCACTTACATTTGAACATCATTTTTGCATTCCTGCAGTGTGCACAATGCTCTGTGTGTGTGTGTGTGTGTGTGTGTGTTCTTCAATAATGAGTTTTGACAGGGCATGATGGGATCTCAGCATGGGTCTTCCTGATTAGAACAGAGGGTTGCTACGCATTATTATGGGATTGTTAAGGTTCGGCCAATGGTGACTAGGAGCCAATTATACAGATTAAAGATAATTAGTTAATTAGCACAGAGTGAATGAACGAACAAGCGAAGAACGAACGAACGAACGAACGAAAGAAAGGCATTTGGAAGAGAGAAGAAGTAAGAAATTCAGAGAAAATTATTATGAAGTAATTAGAGATTCATATTGACAGAGGGAGGGAATAGAAAAGAGAGAGAAGAGAGGGAAAAGATAAAGAGTGGTTGAATAATAATTTACAACTATTCAAAGTTTAACCTTTTACACACACATCCAGGTAAGTCTTCACTCACAGAAGTAGTTTCTAAATTGACTTTTCAAACCTTTAACCCTCCTGGCAGCTTCTGTTGAAAACCACCAAACAATTATGAAGAATGATTTGCCAGCACTCTGTGACCCGGTCCAGTGTCTCTGTCTAATTCCATTAAAAGCATTGCGTTGCGTTGCCGTCAGTCAACGTCAATGTGAACGCAAATGCAACGCAAACGCAATGTAATCACAACACAATGTAAACACAGTGCAATGTAAACATAGCACAATGTAAACATAGCACAACATAAACATAGCACAACGTAAACGCAACACAATGTAAACAGCACAACGTAAACGCAACACAATGTAAACAGCACAATGTAAACATAGCACAATGTAAACATAACACAACGTAAACACAACACAATGTAAACATAACACAACGTAAACACAACACAATGTAAACAGCACAATGTAAACATAGCACAACGTAAACACAACACAATGTAAACATAGCACAACGTAAA
>NW_027279302.1:10000-20000 GCF_046629955.1 Centroberyx affinis | reverse complement strand
TTTCCTGGTTTGTTTGGAATCAACTGAAGAAGAAGAACTGGGCGTCTACAGAAACTCAAACTGCATCGACAGAAAATCCAAGCTCCGCCCACACTGTTTGATTGACAGGTGATCTGTGGGAAGTGCAGTGCAGAAACACCACAGTGAGGCTGAGGGACAAAGATGGAGACTGAATTAAAAAGGAACATGAGGAACTAATGGATTACCAATTTAAAGTTTATAGCAGATTGCATGTACTTGCATGCCCTTAAGCCATGTGATGATCAGTTTTGTCTTTTTAAACCTTTCTCTTTACTTATTCATGAGTTATTTGCATTTTATGTTTTACACATTTAGCTGACACTCGTTCAAAATGCCTTATAATGGGTGCAACAGTAGAATAAGCTTTGTAGCAACCAATAATGCAATAACTGCCAGATAATGTAATAACTTGTCAAAATGTAATAAAATGTCCTGATGGTTGTTTTAGAGTTTTAGTGTTTGCATCAGAAAAAGAACAGGTGAAGATCAGATCACTGTTGGATAAGATGTGACAGAAACAAGCTGATTCTTACCAGTTTTTACGTCATTATTAGTCAATATTATGACATTATTGAAAGAAAAAAAGAGTGACAACCCAGTAATGTAATAACTGCTGGATGATGTATTAAGTTATTACATTACTGGATGGGGGAAAAGTTATTAACGATCAGGAGATTTTATTACATTATCTGGCAATTTATTACATTAATTCGACTCGCTTAGAGGGACACTTTATTACATTTAGAGAAGTTATTACATTATCCGGCATATATTACATTATTGGATGCTACAAGCTTCAATTCTTAGATTATAGAAGCAATAGAAGGCAATAGAGCCATAGTATCCTATGGAAGGAAATATTCTTGTGTAGAATTATCATATACAAGCCTATAGAGGTAGGGCAGGTAGGGAAATAGAGATTTTTCTTTCCAGAGACAATACAGGAGCATCATCAGGTACAAGTAGAAAAGACAGATGAAATGAGAAAGATGAAGGAAGGTAAGGGAGAGGGGTATATGACGAGTTTCTGCACCAACATTTAGTCCAAGCCCGCTTTCTGCCTCTCCAACTCAGACTTTGATTCACTAGTGAAACGTTCGCATCACAAAAACACAAAGAGCTCGGGGTAAAGCTCGGGGTTTTAGACGCATGCATGAAACTGATTAGGCGTGGCCGCTGATTACAGCGCCGCAACATCAAGTTTCAATGAAAGTGTGTGTTGTAATGCTGTGATCGGCGGCCGCGCCCCATCAGCTGGATCTCAATATGCCGCAGCCACGGAAACCCGGTGCACACTCATGATCTCCAGATTAGATCTGATCACCATGAAGATCAGAACTTGAACCTGAAATGTCAGCCTTGTGGTTCTCAGGCGGGTCTTTCTCACGCTCGGCTCGGGCGAGGTCGGGACTCTAACCGGCTGACGACACACTCTCTCCCAGCAGATATCCAAAAGGGCTTTTTTCTTGTTTTTAGTGTGTTTTAGCTTTTGAGAACCTGGCAGCAGCCCTCTGAAAACTATCAAGGGGCCATAGCATTTCTGTTCAAATGAAACACAAATCCGTCCAAGCGGTCCTGTTACTTATTCTTACTCTTAAAATCTTACTACAGCTTACGGAGCCGAGTGGAACGGGGCTTGCATGTAATTTTGAGGGAATTGGTCCGGTTCCCCGCTGGCCCGCACTAGCATTGCTAACAAATGTTAACGCCGGACGGCTGCCAAACGCTCAAAAAACCTTTTTGGACATCCTGAGAGGAATCTTGGTTAGTCATCAATAGAGAAATACTTCTCAAAACCCTTAACCTTTAAACTTGATGTTTGGCTGAACTTCATTTTCCCTTAATTTTCCCCCTTTAATAGCTTGAGCGTGGACGACCTGGTGGTTAGACAAACCAGAGGGTCGCCGGGCTGATCCCTACAAAACACATTTTTGAGCTTTATTTACCCAGTGAAGGCTGACTGAACATCGGCCTCCGTGCTCCTTTTCATCGCCCGGCTTCACATGCAGACATACTCAGACAGATTTCACACCTCCCAGCTGCCCGGGACAACCACAGTCTTCTGCTGCTGGACGCTGCAGGGATATAATTAAATACCTTGCTCAAGGGGAACCGTGACGGTGATATAGTCGAGGGAGAGGGAAAGTGTTTCTGCCCGGACTTTCCTAGCTGGTTCTGGGGGGTTTTTAACCGACGTCTGTCCAGTCACAACCTCTAGGCCAGGAGGTCCCAAATAGATACTCAATAGACCGCAGACCCCCATTTGAGAACTTAGAGAACTGAGAGGATTTTTGCTGTTGGGTGAAGAGATAAAAACGGTGGATATTCATGAAACTATGATCAAAACACTCATCCTTAAACATTCCCTCAAAGTATTCCTCATTTTGTTTACAGACCTTTTGGAACCCCCTCGAGGACCCCTGGTGGTCCCCGGACCCCAGTTTGGGAACCACCGGTCAGGGCCACTGCCTCCTCCTCAGAATAAAGTTGAAGTAAAAAATGTGCAGGTTGGATTTACATTTCTCTGAGTTGTGAATTCGGACACAGAACAATCTTTTGGTGGTAAATAAAAACAAAGATTGGATGAATCCATCAGACCAGGGAACACAATATTGTTTTTTCATGAGGTTTCAGGGCAGTTATCAAACACTTTCACTGAATGTATTGATTAAAATTGTGGTACATGGGTCACATACAGTGTAATTTGAATAGTTTCTTACCGTCAGATGGCAGCTGCTGTCACAACTTGGCCAGTTCACCTTCCATCTAGATTAGAATCCCGATTCCTCCGACTTCAGTGCCCAACTTAGGGCGATGTTCATGTGGTATTTCCTGGAATGAAAGTCATATATCCATTAATCCCAGCAGCACCATGAGTGGACGATAAGAACAACTAGGTCACAGGTTTGATCCCTGCAATCAAAATGTCTTTAAAGTGCCAAAGAAACAGCATTTTGAGAGCATCTAGCGTCCTTAATGTGATGTATTTCCTGTTGAAACAGGATGTTGGGGGCGGGACATAACGTGGGGAGGGATTTTTCAAAAGTATAAACCGATGGGAGATCAGTTAGGGAGAGAAAGGCAGTTTTATATGATGGGAGGGGCGGAGGGGTGGGACTGTTCAAAAAATCATGTTTTTTTCTGACTTTGAAGCTACCGAAGGGGAAATTGGAAGGAATTAAAAACGGAATTAAGGGGATTTTAAGGGGAAATCAGGGTGTAAGGGGTTAATTAGAGATTAATTCAAACATGAACTCAAAGAGAGGATTTCACAACAAGCAAATAAGCAAAAAAACTCTGCATTTTAATTTTTTTGGGGTATTTGTCTGATTCATTTTACATTTTTAGGGCATTTATGTAATGCATTTTTACATTTTTAGGGCATTTATCTGATGCATTTTACATTTTTAGGTTATTTATTAAATTTTTAGGGCATTTATCTTATGCATTTTTAAATTTTTAGGATATTTATCTGATGCATTTTACATTTTTAGGGCATTTATCTGATGCATTTTACATTTTTAGGATATTTATCTGATGCATTTTACATTTTTAGGGCATTTATCTGATGCATTTTACATTTTTAGGATATTTATCTGATGCATTTTACATTTTTAGGGCATTTATCTGATGCATTTTACATTTTTAGGTTATTTATTAAATTTTTAGGGCATTTATCTTATGCATTTTTACATTTTTAGGATATTTATCTGATGCATTTTACATTTTTAGGGCATTTATCTGATGCATTTTACATTTTTAGGGCATTTATCTGATGCATTTTACATTTTTAGGGCATTTATCTGATGCATTTTACATTTTTAGGGCATTTATCTGATGCATTTTACATTTTTAGGATATTTATCTGATGCATTTTACATTTTTAGTTTATTTATTACACTTTTAGGGCATTTATCTGATGCTCTTCTCCAGTGGGAGAGTAGGTTTGTCTTGCTCAGAGACACTTTGGTCGTATTTGGGAATCAAACCTGCGTCTTCTCGTTACATGATTGTCTCTCTTACCACCCGGGACAAACCCTGCAACTATCCATCTAGGGTTTCTGGGATGTGCTGATGCCGTGACCCCCCCCTCCCACACACACACACACACACACACACACACACACATATTCAATTCACCCCAATTATATAAAGCCTGGACTGGAAGTGTTTCTCAGCCTCAGAAATGCGTATAAAATCCACATCAGCGTGAATCAGGCTGATGGGATTCAAACAGTTTCTCTGCCCACTCTCTAACCTCTTACCCTCTCTCTCTTCTTCTCTTCTTCCCTTCTTCTGCTCTGACTCCCCCCTCTCTCTCCTCCACTTCCAGCTCTCTCTCTATCTCTCTTTACCTTTTCTTTCTCTCTCTCCCTCCTCCCCTTCCAGCTCTCTCTCTATCTCTCTTTACCCTTTCTTTCTCTCTCTCTCTCTCTCTCCTCCCCTTCCAGCTCGCTCTCTCTCTTTACCCTTTCTTTCTCTCTCTCTCTCTCGACTCCTCCCCTTCCAGGTCTCTCTCTCTGTCTTACCTCACTTTTCTCACCCTTTTTCTCTCCCTCTCTCACTCTGTCTATCGCTCTTTACCCCCTCTCTCTCTCTCCTTTCTCACCCATTTTCTCTTTGTCCACTTCTTCTCTGCAAATTTCTCAAACTCCCCCTTTCTCCCTTTCCCCCTTTCTTCCTCTTTCCTTCCAGCTTTCTCTCTAGCTCTCTTTACTCTCTTTCCAAATTTCTCACCTTTTCTCCCTCCCTCTCTTTACCCTCTCTCTCATTTCTCACCCTTTTTATCTCTTTCTCCACTTCTCTTCCCCTTCTTCTTCTCTCTCTCACTGCAAATTCCCCCTTTCTCCCTCTCCCCCCTTCCAGCTCTCTTACCTCTCTTTACCTTTATTCTCTCACTCTTTTACCTCTCTTTCTCTCTCTCTTTCCCTTCCTTCTCCTCTTTCCTCTCTCCCTCTTTCTTCCTCCCCCTTTCTCTCTCTTCATCTTTTTTCATTGTTCACTCCATCCTCTCTTCGGCCCGTCCGCGTGACTCTCATTTAATACTCTTTCTTTTCCTCCTTTCTCTCTCTCTCTCTCTTTCCAGCCGGCGATTCCCTTTCAACAGCGAGCCAGTGGCCGTTCACAATCTGTTTCACAGAGAAGATAGAGAGACCTTAAGACAGAGTGAGAGAGATGGAGAGAGAGAGAGGGAGAGAGAGATTTAACACTCCAAAGGAAAGATTGAAAGATAGTGCAGAGAGATAGAGAGAAACAGATGCCGCAAAATGAGAGAGATGGGAGATGAAGAAGAGAGATTTTATTTATTTTATTTATATTATTTACTTTATTTGAGATGAACTAGGAGAGAGAGAGAGGGAGAGAGAGAGGGAGAGAGAAGGAGAGAGAGAGAGCTATACATTGCAAAGGGAAAGATTGATACCACAGAGAGAGAAAGGGGGCAAGAATGACAGAAATATCTCCATTTTACATCAACGAAAGGAGATTCGGAGAGAGAAAAAGAAAAACAGAGAGAGAGAGAGAGAGAAATGAGAAACTATACATTGTAAAGGGAAAGATTGATACCAGAGAGAGAGAGAGAGAGAGAGAGAGAGAGAGAAATATGAAAGAGAAAGAAATCAAAGACAGAAATATATTAGCACATTGTTACTGCAGTGGCCAGTCAGTCTGGGAACTCGTAATAACCCTTCCTCACTAATGACAAAACCACACACACACACACACACACACACACACACACACACACTCCCCTCTCATACTATCTCTCTCGCTCTGTCTCTCTACTCCTCTCTCTCTACAACTTTGTTCGCTTTTCTGTTGTTGCCTCTCCCTTTCTCTCTAACTCTCTCACTCTCTCTCCCTTACACACACACACACACACACACACACACACACACACACACAGCGCTCCTATAACCCTGGTAGTTGATGGTAAAACCTGCTGTATCGGGGTTATTCTGAGGGGAAAAAGTCATTCCATCTGACAGCCCAGTTAGGAGAAGAAATACTTCCACGGCTAAAACTGGACTTAGGTTACACACACACACACACACACACACACATGCACACACACACAGACCGGACCAGATCTGATGTTCTGGGTCATTTAAAGTGTCTAAATACAGTCAAAACCATCGGGACAGGGACCAGCGATTGGTGTTTATTGTGTGTGACGCTACAGCGTATCATGTTATATTATGTTAAATATTTCACAATCTTAAAAAAAAAAAAGGCCAGGAAACTTAATTTTCATCCACTTTGCACTCGTAACAAGTGGAGTTCAAAACTACAGCAGCTATCTTTGTGATTTTACCAGCCGAAACATTATTTATTAATATTTAAAAAGGTTTTATTCTCTGTCTTATTCATTGATATTGTCATTCATGTGTTTTTTTTGTGGATCTCGTCCACTATGTAAGGCATGTTTGAGTAATTAGAAAAGCCCTACACAAATAAAATGCATTATTATCATTATTAGTATTATTATTATTATTTAACAGTGTCTTGCTGGTGGCCGGTGTTCATTTCACACCCTGACTGCAAACCCCAGTGATAGAGAGACCTTAAGACAGACTGAGAGAGAGATGGAAGGAGAGAGAGAGTGAGAGAGAGAGAGAGAAAGAGAGAGAGCGGGAGAGAGAGAGAAAGAGAGGGGGAGAGAGAGAGAAAGAGAGAGAGCGGGAGAGAGAGAGAAAGAGAGGGGGAGAGAGAGAGAAAGAGAGGGAGAGAGAGAGGGAGGGAGAGAGAGGAAAGAGAGAGGAGAGAGAGATTTAACACATCTAAAGACTGAAAGATACTGTAGAGAGATACAGAGAGAAACTGATGCCGCAAAGTGAGAGAGAGAAGGAGAGAGAGAGGGGGAGAGAGAGAAAGAGAGAGAGAGGGGGAGAGAGAAAGAAAGAAAGAGAGAGAGAGAGGAGAGAGGGAGAAAGAGAGAGCGGGAGAGAGGGGGAGAGAGAGAAAGAGAGAGAGAGATTTAACACATCTAAAGGAAAGATTGAAAGATAGTGGAGAGATACAGAGAGAAACTGATGCCGCAAAGTGAGAGAGGTAGGAGACAGAGAAGGAGAGAGAGAGAGAGAGAGGGGGAGAGAGAGAGAGGGAAAGAGAAGGAGAGAGAGAGAAAGAGAGAGAGAAGGAGAGAGAGAGACAGCTCCCCAGTGTGTTTTAAACCATAGAGAGCGATGCTGCTGCAGCCAGTGGGGATTCAGTTTCTCGCACACGGACACTTATGCAATGTTCAGACAGGCAGCTCCAATCCTGTTTTTTTTTTTTTTTTTTTTTTTTTTCACATCATCCGATACGAGTCGGTTATTTTCTTCATTTGTCGCCGTCTGAAGTCTGAACAGCAATAAAACACATGGAGGCCAGTCTCCAGATCAGATTTAAAAACGCATTCACGGGTTTGAAGTGAGATTCAAATCGCATCTCTGAAAATGCGACCCGGATCGGATTTCAAGCGTGTTTTTTTTTCCCCTTTTCGCATTTGACATCATGCGTTGTGGCGGGAAAAGCGGAGAACAAGAAACATGGAGGAGAAACGACGACAAAACATGACGCCGGGTCATGATCCCACTGTTCACTATCAAATAAAGGCAAAGAAATGGTCAAAAAACTACCTTTAAAAAGGAAACATGATGCCTGGACAGATGCAGAGGTTTCATGGTTTCTCACACAGCATTGTGTCGGGAAAACGTCAACATGACAGCAAGTTATTTGTTATTATTTGAGTTATTTGTCAGAACACCATGCGTCTATGACAGCAAATGATTATACTGTCTAAACGTGCAAATCTAGTGTGGTCAGTTGTAAATTACAACATGGACAGTCAGTCTTTACGATCAGATTTGGAAAATAAATCAGATTGCCTGCTGTCTCTGGATAAATATAATAACAGTAACAATAGGATAAATATGGAACCATCAGCATTCCTCAACTAGAAATAACCATCTCATGGTTGTATGCCTCCACCAATAAACTTTGTTTTATCATTGCAAGGACAGTCTTTATTTATTGAACATATATAATTAATGTGATTATTAGGTCAACTTAAAGGATTTTGGTGTCTGCAAAAGTAAGTGACAGCACTTCCACCGTTTTTGTAGAATGACCCAAGATGGTTTTCTCAGCTACAGTGGTAAGCAAAACATTATGATGTCACAGTGACGTTGACCTTTGAACTTTTGGATATAAAATGTCATCACTTCATCGTTTTATCCTATTAGACATTTGTGTGAAATGTTGTCATAATTAGCGGATGAATTCTTGAGTCATGGCCAAAAACGTCTTTTGTGAGGTCACAGTGACCTTGACCTTTGACCTTTGACCACCAAATTCTAATCAGTTCATCCTTGAGTCCAAGTGGACGTTTGTGCCAAATTTGAAGAAATTCCTTCAAGGCGTTCCAGAGATATCGCGTTCACGAGAATGGGACCCGAAACATAAAAATGGTTCTGGGTAAGATCCAGATCCCCATCAAATCACCCACAGAAAACAAAACTCACCTCTGCTGTGTCTTATATTGTCTGTGGACGTTTCGATACAAGACCTTTATCAATTCTGTGTGTTTTTTTTTTCCGTTCATACTTTCCGTCCGACTCGTACCAAAAGTCTTGATAGAGATCTTCAACCAAAACGCTGACAGGCAAGAAAACGTGAGGCAGAGGTTCATTGTGTGTGCGTGAATCTTCATTTGTTTTCCAAGAACTTAATTAATCCCAGAGGGAAATTCAGATTGTTTCAGCAGCAAGACACTAAAGACACCACACATAAAAAAAAAAAAAAGATCTTTTAAAGTACGGTTCAGTTCAGCACCAAAAGCAATTCCCCTATAATTATGACCCAAAAGAGCCATTATTTGGTTCTGTAAAGCACCTTTTCCTTTCTAGAGTGTAGTCAGAATTGAATACATTTCATTTTAATTTTTTAAAGAGAGGAAAGATTAAAGTCTATTTACAAAAGATTTTAAGAGTATGGATCAATTCAAAATCAATCCCCCTATGAACCAAAAGAACCTCTGTTTGGTTCTGTGCAGCACCTTTCCTCTCTAGAGTGTAGTCCGGGGGCTTTAATAAATTTCATTTTCTCCATGAAAAAGAAAGATCACAGCGCTGGAAAGGTGAGCCGTAATGATCCTGGTAATATTTTTATTGATCGTTTAACGGCGCACGCTAGGGCTCGGCGATAGCCCCCGCGCCGCCTCGCCGAGCTCCAAGGGTTTGATATTAAAGAATTTTTTCCGCCTCGAACATCTGTGAAATCGATACGGTTAATATCTGTAGTATCTGTAAGAAAAATAAAAAAAGGACGCTACAGAAAAAAAGGAAAAAAGGAGCGATGCGTTTTTGAAAGCCGAGCCAGCGACATCGTCGTTAATAATTTTTTTTTTACGTCTCACGCAGACGGCCCCGGCGACAGTTTGCCACGCGTTCCAGGGTTTTGATATAAAATACAATTGTCCTCCAGCCCCAGAAACCCGAGCCACCACATCTGCTCGATACATAGAGATGCAACATATTCTTTCCATTCCCGTCTGAAGCATCCAGGGAGAGAGAGAGAGAGCAGGCGCTGTAGGGGTGCGGCGTCACGTTGGAGGGAGCGGGGGATCGAACCTGTGAGCTTTCTGTTACAGGAGAGACCTTAAGCTCTATTCTGCCCTGTCACTCTGTCCTGAGGTGGTTCATCGTAGCTCCAAAAGCTCCTGAGATACACGAATCAGCTGTTTTTGTTTTATATTAAGGTTCAGTGCATTCTATGTATGGTTAACATTAAAGGGATCAAACCTGTGACCTTTTCTGTTACAGGAATGACTCTTTAAAGCTCCCATATTCTACAGTTTCCAGTGTTTTATTTTGTATCTTGAGGTCCATACAAAGTTGTGTGTGTGGTGTCATGAACCAAAAACACTCTCAATCCATTTCTCCACGTTCATTTTCCAGCATCTCTCTGAGCCTTACCAAGAACAGGCCGTTTCTGTCGC
>NW_027279302.1:0-5000 GCF_046629955.1 Centroberyx affinis | reverse complement strand
TCCGCTTCTCCCTTTTCTCCTTTCCTCTCCTCATCTCCTTTCCTCGTTTCTCTTTTCCTTTCCTCTCCTCTCCTTTCCTTTCCTTCTTCCCTGTCCTCTACTCTCATCTCCTTTTCCCCCTTTTCATCTCCTTTCCTCCATTATCTTGTTTCCTTTCCTCATGTGTCCTTTCCTCCCTGCTCTTCTTTCCTCTCTTCATCTCCTTTCCTCGTTTCTCTTTTCCTTTCGTCTTTTCCTCTCCCCTCCTATCCTTTCCTTCTTTCCTGTCCTCTGCTCTCCTCTCCTCCCTTTTCATCTCCTTTCCTCCATTATCTTGTTTCCTTTCCTCTTGTCTCCTCTCCTCCCTGCTCTTCTTCTTTCCTCTTCTTGCATCTCCTCTCCTCCCTTCTCTTTTTTCCTTCTCTGAATGAGACAATTTTGAATAAAAAATAAGGCAAAAATAATATCTGGTGTAAGATATGCCGACTTGGAGTCTTAAAGGAAAAATCCACCCTAAAAAAAAAAAAACAGCTGTTGGTGATGTCCCATGCTCTTTTGGGCCCATTTTAGTTGTTTGATGTATTTTTCCAGATATTTCCAGCAGCTGCAGTTGAATTTGATATGAGAAAATGTTCCAGCGATCTAAAACATCAGACAAATTTCTCCACCCACAGGAGCAGGAGAGTACGGAGCCCAGGAGTGGCCATTGGGAGAGAAAAAAAGTTAGATTGAGTCCACGATTTACTGTACCAAGATACAATTCATTCCCTCGATTTCGTTAAACTGTGCAGTTTAGGAAAAAATGCTACTTAAAAGGAACGTTTTAGGTATTGCAGATAGGCCTAGTAAGGATATGTTAATATCCATTGTCTGTTTACACTGAATAGGCAAATCCTCCAAATATTGCAACATATTTAGCCACTTAACCTTCAGGCCATGTAAACACAATCAGGAGGCTGCAACACACCCAGGACAGGCCACATTTAAACATAATCACCAATATGTGCACTGACTCTTTATAAGCTGTAACAATATCACTATTTTGAGGACAAGTATTTGGCAATTCGTGCATAAAGAAGAAATCGAGGGAATGAATTGTATCTCATGCGCAGGTTGGGGTTTGAAGGAAGGGGGCTGACACTTTTCTGGGGATTGTTGAATTGAAAGGCATTCTGGGAAATGTAGGCAATCACTAACTGCAGTAGAAGCAGACGAGGCAGGTTGAGGGAAAGTGGATTCACCAGAAAAAGTACATTTTCTGGCTTGTTTGGTCAAATAAGAAAATAAGAGATTAAAGGATAAGTCTGGTGATTATGGGCCTATATGTATAATTTGTCTCTTCCATATCTGGTCCAGGTGCTACAGGTATGGAAGAGACAAATCATACATTGGTCCAAAAATCACCAAACTTATCCTTTAAGGGAAAGAAATTATGGAAGACAAAGAGGGTACAGGAGGAAAGAAGGGGAAAAAGAAGACAAGTCAAGAGGGGATGAAATCACCGAAAGGGGGGGAAGACGGACTCGGGAACGGGAAAGAAGAGGCATGACGGGGCAGAAAATGACCGGAGGAGGAGGAGGAGGAGGAGGAGGGGTGAGGAAGAGGAGAAAAAGGGGGGTGGGGGGTGGGGGGGGGGTAAACACGCTTACACAGAGAGCCTCCTTTTGGGCATTTTAAGTGGTCTCTTTGTCCTCCTTCATGGTTCCCTTCCCTCCTTTTCTCCGCGTCCTTTTCTCTCTCGCCCTTTTAACAGTAACCAGAGGAGGCCGAGAGCGGCGCTGGGAGAAAGAGAGAGAGAGGCAGAGGGAGAGCGGGAGACGGAGGAGAGAGAGAGAGAGAGAGAGGGTAACAGAGGGGCGGTTAGGAGATAAAAACTGTCTCCTCGCTGTAAGAGAATCCCCGCTTCTTTTTCCTCCTCTTTTTTTTTTTTTTTTTTGCGGAGAAGGAGTTTATCTCTTGATGCTCAATTGAGGCTGGAGACCCGGTGTGTGTGTGTGTGTGTGTGTGCGTGTGTGTGTGTGTGTGTGTGTGTCAGTGAGTTTCTCAGACCCCTGACGCCTATCATCTCTCTCTCTCTCTCTCTCTCTCTCTGTTTTCCACCCATCCATTCATTCACAGTTTCACAAGACAAGGTCAGTAAGGCTCTTTTGGCACGGCGTCCCGCACACACACACACACACACACACACACACACACGCACACACACACACAGGCCCCATCCCTCAGGTAGTGTTTGTGTATGGGAAACACACTGCGCAGGGTTCAGAGAAAGGTTGGCCTGCCTGACGCAATGTGGACAAGAGAAAAGAGAGAGAGAGAGAGAGAAAAGAGCGAGAGACATTGAAAGAGAATGGCGAAAAGAAGAGAGAAAGTGTTGAAATCAGCCCTGGAGAATCTGAAGATGTGTGAATTTTTCCCCTCCAGTTTCATTTTTCATTTCATTTCTCTTTTTTTTTTTTTTATTATCTCTCATGACATTTTCTGGATCTTTCAGGTTTCTCCATGTTGGTTCTGTTTCTCAGTTTTGTCTTTATTTGTTATATTCTCTTTTTTTTTTAGGGTTTATTTTGTAGTTTTTCTTTATCTGCCCGGCACTTTATAGTCATTTGCATCCTTTCTTTTTGTCTTCTTATATTTGATCACTTTTTATCACTTCACATGTTTTATCTAAAACTTAATTATACATTGAATAAATGTGTTATCATTAACCCACCCGTACAGTTTTGTTTATCACTTCACATGTTTTAGGGTTAAAATAAAAGTGTGATATTAACCCACCTATACAGTCTGCATTTATATAACCCCACAACAATGTTTTATATAGTTTTTTTGGCATTTTCCCTGCTGATTCCTGTTGCTGCTTTTAATTTCTCCACAGGGATAAAGCTGCATCTTATCTTTAACTTGTCAACATTATCAACATTAATTTGGAAAAGATTAAGTTTATTTTTCTTAGTTTTATCGCGTGTTTTCTTGTGTCTGCTGTGATGAAGCGGGGAGGATGAGAAACAAGGATAAATGAGAATAAATGAGATGAGACGAATGAAACTTCAAGGTAATAATCCACAACATTTTAATATTAATAAATGTCCGTTTGCAATGAATATAAGAAGATGGATGAGACAAGAAGCTGCGGTCTACTGTCTTTATTATGACAGCATGTTGGATCAATGACCGCTTATCAGCAAAATCAGGAAAAACAGGAATGTTGCAGATTATCCCTTTAAAGGTAGAAGAAAGTGACAAGGAAAACAGAAGTCCTCTCCTCCTCCTGTCTCCTTTTCTCCCTTCTCTTCTCATTTCTTTTCCCCTCCTCTCATCTTTGCCTTTCCCTCCCCTCTCTTGTATTTCCTTTCCTTGACTCTCTTCTTTCCTTCTCTCCTCTCCTTCCTTCTCTCCTGTACTCATCTCCTTTCCCTCTGTCATCTCCTCTCTCATCTCCTTTCCGGCCTTCTCTTCTCCTTCCCTTCTCTTGTCTCCTCTCATCTCCTTTCCCCCTTTTCTCCTTTCCTCTCCTCATCTCATTTCTTCCCTTTTCTTCTTTCCTTCTTTCCTCTAATCTCACGACCTTTCCTCCCTTCTCTGCTTCTTTCATCTCCTCCCCTCTCTTCTCCTTTCCTGTTTCCCCTTTCTTCTCATCTCCTTTCCTCCCCCTTTTTTCTCTTCTCTCCTCCTCCCCTCTCCTCTCCTCCTCTCCTCTCTCTCCTCTCCTCTTCCTCTCCTCTCTCCTCTCTCCTCTCTCCTCTCTCCTCTCTCCTCTCTCCTCTTCCTTTCCTCTCCTCTCCTCTCTTCTCCTCTCTCTCCTCTCCTCTCCTCTCCTCTCCTTTCCTTTCCTTTCCTTTCCTTTCCTTTCCTTTCCTCTCCTCTCCTCTCCTCTCCTCTCCTCACCTCTCTCTCCTCTCCTCCCCTCTCCTCTCTCTCCTCTCCTCTCCTCTGTCCTCTTCCTTTCCTCTCCTCTTCCTCTCCTCTCCTCTCCTCTCCCTCCTCCTTTCTTTCCTCTCTATCCCCTAGTCTCCTCTCCTTTCCTCTCACCTCCTCTCCTCTCCTGTCTCTCCTCTCCTCTCTCTCTCCTGTCTCTCCTCTCCTCTCTGTCCTCCCTCCTTTCCTCTCCTCTCCCCTCTCCTCTCCTCTCCTCTCCTCTCCCCCCTCTCTCTCCTCTCCTCTCCTCTCCTCTCCCACACTGCACTCCTATTCACCTTTCCTCTCCTCTCCCGTTCCGCTGAGTGGGAAGCTCCAGGCCTCTCTCTCTCCCCCCCCCCTCTCTCCCCTCCGGCCTTGCCCCGGTCAGAGAGCCTCTCCTGGGACACAGAGGCAGCGAGGCGGGCCTCTCCTCTCCGGCCGGGCTGGAGGTCTGCTGCGGGACGAGGAATGTGTGGAGAGCGAATGGAACACACACACACACACACTTTTACACTCAGACACACAGTCAAAATATACACACACACACACACACACACACACAGGTGGGCACACACACACCCACACACTGTTGAAGAAGAAGGAGGACTGACACAGCCTCTCTTGTCTTTCGCCCGTCTCTCTCCCTCTCATCCCGTCTCCCTCCGCTCTTTTCTCCTCCGTCCTCCTCGGGGGAGGACGGAGGGATGGACTTTCAGAGATAGGAAACAAGTGAGAAGGTTTTGTTTACCTCCGGGGGGGATAGAGAAGGAGGGAGAGGGGGAGAGGGGGTAACAGGGGAGGGAGGGAGGGAGAGAAAGAAAGAAAGAGTGGGTTGACGTAGGGAGTGCAGGAGTGTTATTCTGCGGAGTGGGTTGGTTGGTTAGTGTGTGTGTGTGTGTGTGTGTGAGAGAGAGAGAGAGAGAGAGAGATTGACTCAGTTCTCTTAGGCCTGAACTCTCTTATTAGCCAGTCTAGAACCTTCTGCCATTTCCTCAAATTAACCCAGCTCGCTGTAAAAACACTGTGTGTGTGTGTGTGTGTATGTGTGTGTGTGTGTGTATGTGTGTGTGTGTGTGTCGGTCCCGCCCTGCTTGATCGATTGCCAACCTTTTAGTGCAAAC
>NW_027279301.1:55000-135343 GCF_046629955.1 Centroberyx affinis | reverse complement strand
TTCACTTCTATTTTCTTTGAGTCTGGCTCATAGTTTTAGGCGACTTATCAATTGATTGCTTCAGCCTACAGTTAGGCAGCAGGGCAACGCTTAGAAGCACAAATGAATTCATCAAGTCAAATGATCACCAATCTATGCATCTTAGTTTTGCAAAGGCCTCAGTTCAAATTAAACAGATCATCCATATTTTTTAGACCTGCAGCAGCAAGTAGTAATAGGATACATAAAAAAAAATAGGATATAAAGAACAATAGAGCAAGTGGGGTCTATATGAACATGTGCAATGGAGAATTCCAACACTCAAACATATGAAGTAGAAATGTATGGATTCCAGCATTAACAGGATGTGCAAAATAGCATCAGTAGTATCAGACCTTACTGCAACAGAAAGACAACGTTAAGCATTTTGAGAAAGGTGAATAATTATAAAAATATATATAAATTATACATAACAGTGAGAGGAGTATGAAAATATAGAGAATATATAGAGGATGTCCAAAAATGTGCTTGTATTCACAATGGATCTATGCAGAGGTGTGTTGGGAAAACTGTACACCTTCCAAATATATTCACTTCACTTTACAGATGTAGATAATATGTTTAGACAAGCAGAGTTCTGCTAGATGGAGGAACCCTATCTACAGAAAAAGTGACATTAAGGCACATGTAAAAAATGTAACACTCATGATCAGAACATATTATGTACATTTGTACCGATGACATATGAACAGTGCAAGCAATACTCTATACCATAAAGTATATGTGGTCCATGATAGTTGGTGTAGACAGTGCAGACTGCCTCAGTTTCTCCTAGTTGGCTGAGACTGGACTTGTTGCACTGTGCACTGCACAAGAGAGACTGAACCATTGCTACTACTGCTACTGTTCAGTGGTGGAAAGTAACTAAGTACATTTACTCAAGTACTGTACTTAAGTACAATTTTGAGATACTTGTACTTTACTTGAGTATTTCCATTTGATGCTACTTTATACTTCCACTCCACTACATTTCAGAGGGAAATATTGTACTTTCTTCTCCACTACATTTATTTGACAGCTTTAGTTACTTTTCAGATGGAGATTTGACACAATGGATAATATAACAAGCTTTTAAAATACAACACATTGTTAAAGATGAAACCAGTGGTTTCCAACCTTTTTGGCTTTTGACGTCTTACAAAAAGCAGTGTGTAGTCGGGTCACATTTCAGATGTCTATGAGTTGTTAACAGCTCCACCAAATAGTGATTTTTCCCTCTAAACCTCACATGGTTTCATTTCAATAAATGTTCAAATGATCCAATATTTCAGCACAAATCAAAGATTAGAGAAAAAGTCCAAAAACTGAAAACAGATTTGTGTATCAGAACTTTGTTTTTTCTTCTTTCATCTCCCATTAATCATCTCACGACCCCTCAGATTTATCTGGTGACCCTTTGGAGGGGCCCGACCCCTAGGTTGGGAACCACTGGACTAAACCAGCTAACTGTATATAAAGTAGTTCAAACTAGCTCCACCTCCAGCAGCTACAACAGTAACATGCTGCTTACACACTGATGCTTCAGTATTAATAATCTAATGATGTCATAAAATATAAAATATCAGTCAGAGGGACCAAACCACTACTTTTACTTTAATACTTTAACTACATTTTGCTGCTAATACTTATGTACTTTTACTTCAGTGGGATTTTTCATGCAGGACTTTTACTTGTGATGGAGTATTTTTACATTGCTGTATTGGTACTTTTACTTAAGTAAAGGATCAGAGTACTTCTTCCACCACTGCTACTGTCACTACTAAAGGCTCTGTGCTGCACCTTGGGGTGCTGAGGTAGAGGCTGAAGATAGGCTACTATTACCATTACTACTAGGACTACTTCTACTAAAGCCCTCTGTGTTGCACCTTGGGGTGCTGGGGCGGGGGCTGAAGGTGCTCTGTAGCTGCATCAGCTCATCAGAGTGGGGATGACAGGTATGTGGAAGCAGCAGTAATGAGGGGCCCGAGAGGATTTCTGGGGACCCACCATGAGAAATATTATCACAGTACCATCATGGTAGTGACCAAAAACCATGCCACTGTACTACCATGGTATACCAGGATTATTACACAAACTTTGCAATACCATTGACACAATGTTATCTTGTCCAATGTGAAAACAACCCAAGTAAAATAGAGCTTCTCTATCTTGAATAGCCGGTGAAAATTAATGTTTCAGTATTAAAACCTTCATCAGAACGACCCATGTAGACACAGGAAACAATGTATTATCTACTGGTCCAATTGTAAACAAGTTCAAAGTTCAAGTAATTAGGGCATATAAATTATATACACAATTAAAAATACACAACTATACAACCATAGAGTATATTTAAAAAAAAAAAAAACATGATTTACACTATTGCATAAATAAATAAAATGACAAAAAAAAGAGAAAATAAATTCTCCCATTAAGGTGTGTCTTTGAAAGTGTGTCTCTACCCAGGGAGTAAAAAACTAAATGTGTGTTGTGTGTGTCTTTATGCTGTGAATCAGTTCAGTTCAGTCAGTAACAGATATAAAAACATAAACCATCGTAAGAAAGAAACTGTGCATATCACACAACAATAACCTGTGCTGAATAAAAGTCTGCTTGACTGTAACAGCAAAGTATATTATTATTTTAGCTTTAAAGTAACATTTTTCATATAACCATCACATTTCACTTGCATGAATTAACCTTTTACCACCACAAAATACATTTGTGAGGTAAAACTTTTACCTCACAGGGCAGCAGTAAAACACAATGAGCTTAGCTAAAAGCTTTATTTAGCAGGACACAATAGCGCTCTGCCTCAGCACCATCATGTTCCACATCCAGTGTTGGGTGTAACGCGTTAAGAGTAATCAGATTACTTTTTTGTGGTAACAATTAGCTTAACGCTTTTTTAAATTTATGTTATCAGTTATTAATTACTTTCTCAAAGTTACATTTTGCTACTTTTATTTTTTCTTTCAAATGGTTAAATGTTTAGTTAGTGCAAATTAAAAACAATTAAGGCATTGTACGCTACATATGTTATTAAAAGCAGACTGTGCAGCAGGCTGCAGCACAGTGGAGGCTTGTAGGTTATGACTCACTTTAGGAATGAACACAAAAATAAACTGCAGAACTTGAACATATTCACATTACATTGAACTGTTCGAAGAGAAGGATAAGAACATTATTGTTAACTGTAAGCTTAGCTTTCACTATCACACCTGAAGATTTGAAGTGAAAGCGCTTGTGAGCACAGTCTGCCGTTTATATTGAGACCAGACCGGATCATTTCAGGCTGCGTTGATCATTTATTTAAGTTAGTTTGTATAGCTCTGTGTTGATGGTATTATTTTTTCTCAAATTAGGCTTTTTTTTATAGAGAGGAACATGGAGCCAATGTTTCACAGTGCTGATAAAGTCAAAATCACCTGCGGTTGTGATGCAGTGACGGCAGAAAGGCATCCAGTCGGCCCAAACCCCCACTGAGTATTTACTGTGGAACCAGGTGACTGAAAGCTCCTTGATGTTTTCTTTAGACAACAGTAGCTTGTTACTTCAGTGTCCCAAACCTGATGATTAGTGATGATTTCTGTATATTAAAGGAATAGTTCACCCAAAAATGAAAATTCTGTCATCATCTCCTCACCCTCATGCCAAATGAAACACAGGTGAAATTTGTTAGTCCATATAACACACAGGGAGGCTGCAGCACAACTTGGTAGCAGCCTTCTCCAAAACAACTGAAGTCAATGGGGACCTGTTCTTTAGAGTTCCAAAACAAAAACAGCCAAACAATCACACTGTGAATAGAAAGACCTATACACCATTATTTGTTCAATCAGTTGTAGTTAAAGGCTGATTTATGGTAGGACACCTTTGATAAGTGTCGCTCGAATAATGGCAAGAAAACAGTATTCACACCCTGGCCCACCCCACCCACTTTGTGCATTTTTCTCAATTTGTTTAAAATGAAACGTTATTTCTGCCTATTCATCTGACAATACATGATTCACTACATTATTATTGGATTAAATGTGATCTTGATGTGAGCCTACTGCTCGGAACCCATTTTCATTGCCCAATCAAAACGGAATTTGTAGATTATTGCATCATAAACCTGTTGTGGAACTAATGCACCAAGTGTCCTAGATGTGGATTCTTCTCACTTTACTGTTGCAACTGATCAAGGTAAGTCAATGGTTTTCTTCTTTAATGTAGCAAAGTATCTAAGGTCCAGTGATGCTGTAACTCAGAACCAGAGGTGGAAAGAGGGGTGAAATATATGATGTTCACATATTTTCAGTCAGGTATGATTTTAATTTGACTTGAGCAAGTTTCTAGACAAGTATATTTTAACTCCAACCTCCGACTGTCTAGAAAGTTTTTCAAGTTAAACTAAAACCGTACCGACCTGAACTTGGTAGGTAGGTAGATAGGCGGGTCGCTAGGTAGGTAGGTGTTAGATAGAGAGACAGAGACAGAGATAATGAGTTTTAGGAGTGACCAAAGCCAATTTGGAGACTAACTGCAGAAAATGAGTGCTTCAGACAGATAGATAGATCCAAAATCATTTGGGAAATACAGACATAGTGTTGTAGGCTCCACTAATAAATAATGAAAATGTAATGTAGTATGTTAACATTAATTCAACCTTGATTTAGACTGTTACATAGTCTACTGACATCTGTGTTTCATTCTTTTCATTTAGTTCAATTCTTACAGTGGCCAATGTGATTTATAGATGCCTACAATCATATTAAATGACGGTTTTAGGGCAGTGACAGGCAAATACAATATTTAATCTGAATGTAAAATTACATGATAAATGGATGAAAATGGTAACCTCTTTTCTCTCTTTTCTCCCCATTTTCCTCTCAGTTTTCTGCGCAAAAACACATATTCAATACATTCAATGGAAGACAAGACTGAGAGTTCATCTCCCATTCTCCTCCTGACCCCTCCTCGCTTCCTGTCCTCCAGTGGCTCCGGCAGGTCCAGTAACTACATAGTACTGAACCACCTGGGAGAGGGGTCTTTTGGAAAAGTGACCCGATGTTTGAAACGGGACACCGGAGAGGCTGTGGCTGTAAAGACAATAAAAAACAGCCAGCAAGGCATAATTGCCACAAGAGAGGTGGGCTTGATTTTGATATTTACTCTTGCAAAAGATTGTGTCGCATTTGATTAGTTGGTCAGATTTTGCCTAAGCCATTTAAAAGGTTTGCTATGTCACACGTGAACTATCTTTTGTCAAACTTGTCATGTGTTCCCAGGAGGCCATGCTGCAAAAACTCCGAGGTTTGGACCCGGACAAGTGCAGCATCGTGAAGTTTCACGAGTCCTTCCATATGAGCGGGGGCACTAGTCTGGTGTTCGAAGTCCTGGACATCAGCCTGTTTCACTACATGAAGCTCAGAGGATTTCTGCCTCTGCCTTTCAATGACATCAGATCCATCATCCAACAGGTACAGATACCAGATAGAAAGCCAAATTCGAATGTTCAGCTGTGGCCAGTGGTGAAAAGTAACTAAGTACATTTACTCAAGTACTGTACTTAAGTACAATTTTGAGATACTTGTACTTTACTTGAGTATTTCCATTTGATGCTACTTTATACTTCCACTCCACTACATTTCAGAGGGAAATATTGTACTTTCTACTCCACTACATTTATTTGACAGCTTTAGTTACTTTTCAGATGGAGATTTGACACAATGGATAATATAACAAGCTTTTAAAATACAACACATTGTTAAAGATGAAACCAGTGGTTTCCAACCTTTTTGGCTTTTGACGTCACATTTCAGATGTCTATGAGTTGTAAACAGCTCCACCAAATGGTGATTTTTCACTCTAAACCTCACATGGTTTCATTTCAATAAATGTTCAAATGATCCAATATTTCAGCAAAAATCAAAGATTAGAGAAAAAGTGCAAAAACTGAAAACAGATTTGTGTATCAGAACTTTGTTTTTTCTTCTTTCCTCTCCCATTAATCATCTCACGACCCCTCAGATTTATCTGGTGACCCTTTGGAGGGGCCCGACCCCTAGGTTGGGAACCACTAGCTAACAGTATATAAAGTAGCTCAAACTAGCTCCACCTCCAGCAGCTACAACAGTAACATGCTGCTTACACACTGATGCTTCAGTATTAATAATCTAATGATGTCATATATAATAAAATATCAGTCAGAGGGACCAAACCACTACTTTTACTTTAATACTTTAACTACATTTTGCTGCTAATACTTATGTACTTTTACTTAAGTAGGATTTTTCATGCAGGACTTTTACTTGTAATGGAGTATTTTTACATTGCTGTATTGGTACTTTTACTTAAGTAAAGGATCAGAGTACTTCTTCCACCACTGGCTGTGGCACATGTTGACACATATTTTCTGACCGACTTTATACCTGCAGCTGGCCACAGCACTCGGCGCCCTGAAGAGTGTCGGAGTGATCCACGCAGACATGAAACCGGACAACGTCATGCTGGTGGATCGCTGGAGAAAGCCGCTGAAGGTGAAGCTGATCGACTTCGGCTTGGCCATCGAGACGCACGAAGCCGAGACCGGCTCGAAGCTGCAGCCCTGCTTCTGGAGGTGAGGGTCTAGAGAAACACGGATCGCTACCGGTTGGGACGAACGATGAATTCAGGGCTCCATGATTCTCAGCTGCTGTGGCAACCTTGTTTGTGAGGGATTCCTGCCATGTCCCGTGTTGTATTCTTTTTCCTCAGAGCATGACAACGTTTCTCATGTTGTGTGTTGCTGTTCTTCCACGCTCAGGTCTCCAGAAATCCTGTTGGGTCTGCCGTTTTCCGAGGCCATCGACATGTGGTCCCTGGGCTGTATGATGTTCGATTTGCATGTTGGCGTTCCACTCTTCCCTGGGCTGTGTGAATATGATTCGGTCAGTACCTTACTATAGCTGGACACTATTCCTAATACATCTAGTACTGCTGCATCCACATATACTCTTCCTGATAGGCCAGGCTCAGTTCACTGTGTAAAGGACGACTGGGTCTAGATGTTCATTATTGATTAGAGTCAGCAGACAAATCGCCAAAAGCGTACGGTCTTGATAGTCTAGAAAGATGATGCTATGTTCCGTTTCCAGATGAGATTCATGGTGGACATCCTGGGTCAGCCTGCAGACCATCTTCTGGACGCTGGGCTAAAGACGAAGATGTTTTTCAAAAGAACTCCTCTCTACATTTGGTGGCAACGCTGGAGGCTCCTGGTACCACAACGCCCCTTCTTTGGCTTTGCTAGCCAAGTATCATTTGCTCTTGAACATTTTCTTCTCTTTTTACGATTATTTGTTTTAAGTATAAAACAGTAAATACACCAAAGTGATTAAGAGGTATCTCAAATAGACTTTATGTTCTTTTAGACCATACAGGAGTTTACCAAAAAAACAGAGAAACTGTCCAGAGACACCAGGCTCTACGCTTTCCGCTCTCTGGATGAACTGAAGCAGGTAGGTGGTCAAGTTGGTGGAAGCTGCTTGTAACAACGCATTATGTAATAACACCGCATTATGTAATAACACCGCATTATGTAATAACGCGACAAAATGTAATAAATCTTCACTTCATTATGTAATAACACCCGCATTTTGTAATAATCTGCTGCATTTTGTAATACACAGCCTGAATGCAATATGTAATAAATTTCCCCGCATTTTGTAATAAATGATTACATATTGCGGTGGTTATTACAAAATGCGGGAGTTGCACTTTTTTTATGATGAAAATGTAATAATACAGTACATTATGTAATAACCAACCAAAATGGATGTCTTCATCTGTACACGTTATATTTTTTAACAATTAAGCTAAATTAAACTTCCCAAATATTAAATTAGACTGGCGTTATAGTTGACTCTGATCTTAGTCTAAATGTGCATAAAATATGCTATTTGCATAAAATAAACATTGTTGTTATAATGTTATAACAATTTTTATGAATGAAGACATCCATTTTGGTTGGTTATTACATAATAACCAACACATTACATATTACATTTTCATTAAAAAAAAAGTGCAACTCCCGTATTTTGTAATAACCACAGCAATATGTAATAATTTATTACAAAATGCGGGGAAGTTTATTACATATTGCGATCAGGCTGTGTATGACAAAATGCGGCAGATAATTACAAAATACAGTTATTACATAATGAAGTGAAAATGTATTACATTTTGTCGAGTTATTACATAATGCGTTGTTACACTGCTGAAAAGTGAAGACATAGCATTGGCTGAATTGGTGACTTTCATTGGCTCCTTTTCATCAGTCAGGAAGATGATTTGTCTGATTTTCTGTTGGAATTTGCTTATTGTTTCCAAATTTAGGAGAGCCCGGGTGAACAGAACAGAGCTGAGGCTGATGATAGCAGGGAGTTTGTGGAGTTATTGAAGGGAATGCTTCAAGTGGATGCCAGCAAGAGGATTACCCCCAGCGAAGTCCTCGCCCATCCATTTATTACAATGAGCCACCTCAACGGCTCCCGCCACAGCTCTCAGTAAGTGTGTGTGTTTCTATGTGTGTGGCGTGCGTGCAAGTCCATATGCCTGTAATGATCTATAAATCGATCGATCGATTGACATACGGTAAATTTGTTCCGTGATAAGTCCTGTTTCCTGAGTGTAACGGTGTGAGTTTGTTGTTTGGTAGCAGTCAAGCTCTGCCCCCTGCCACCACCGTGCAGAGAGACGGTGAGACTGTGGATGAAGAACAGTCTCAGCCTGCAGCACTGGAACCCAGCAGCAGCCAGGCCCAGACCACATCCCAAGCCACTGGGAAGAAGACCAAGGCTGATGATTGGCGGTGTTGGTCCGTCTTTCTATTTGCCTGCTGGCGCTAGAAGCCACAGCTGCTTTATTCTCAGATTCAAACCTTTTGATTTTGCTGAATCTATTGCTGCATTGCTGAATGCACCTGAACACCAAATGTGAGGGAGCAGTATGTATGTTAACTGCATGTGTCTTTCATTCATCAGCACTAGGGGAACTTCCGCCACACCACAGGCACCTGTCGTCTTGGTTCGGCCTATGTCAGCCATGAACAGCACGCAGGAGGATGGTGATAACCACCAAATGAGGTAAGATCATTTCCTCTGCTCACTCCACTCATCCCTCAGATAAGGGTGGAAGAGGAGGGAAATGGTCATTTTAGGCCAGTGAATCTCAACCTTTTTCATATGAAGGACCCTAAATTAGGCCACATTAGAGCCACGGACCCCCATTTGATGAGATTTTGTCTGTTAGATATGATTTTTACTGTTAGATATGATTTTGTCCAGCATTCCATGACTATCTGTATTGTAGGTAGAGAAATAACAGTGAAACTATGACCAAAACAGTCATTCTTCTACATTCTCTAATTATGTTAACTTGTAAATGAAATAATGGTGAAGTTTAACAATTCATCAATTTGCTGGCGACCCCCCTGGAATCCCCTCAAGGACCATTGGTGGTCCCCGGACCCCACGTTGAGAACCACTGTTTTAGGCCATAATGTGAGCAGATCAGGGAGTATGTGCACTTATGTGGGAAATTTGCATGATTGCTATAAGGCATTGTGACAAATAACATTTGAAGGAATAGTATGCTAACAGTGCAGTTGTGTTGTTCGCCACTATCAGGGCAAGCATGTCCACTAACAACAAGTTACTCCTAGCAAGATCATTTCCCCTCCACTCTGGTAAAGTACTGCTCTTTAAAACCTGTATGGACCAACAGTCACTGTGTGTGTGTGTGTGTGTGTGTGTGTTTAGCCCCCAGGCTGTTCTGACCAGCGCCCCCTGCTGTCCAGAGGCTGTGGATGATAGAGGTCTCACGTTGGAGTCTGTCAGGGAAACTGACGTGGTTACTGCAGTAACTGGCGTGACTCCCTCACTGGACGCCACAGAGGTAGGAATCACCTCTTGCTGAGCATGATTTATATATTAGCAGTATTGTACAGTAGAAAAATAGACTCAACCAATAATGAATGCCCCCAGGCTGTTCTGAACAAGACCTCCAGCTGTCCAGAGGCTGTGGATGATGGAGGTCTCAAGTTGGAGACTCTCAGTGACGCCACAGAGGTAGGAATCACCTCTTGCTGAGCGTGATTTACATATTGTACAGTAGAAAAATGGACTCAACCAATAGTGAATGTGATTCTTGTTAATAATAACAACTTCCTCTCAGGTGGGAGCTCCAGCTGTGGAGTCTGGCTCTGTGATTCCCCTGAGCAGTTCTGCTGCAGCCGCTGCTCTGAACCAGACAGCCAGCCACCTGGACAACACAGAGTCCTCTCACACCACATCTGGTAGGAGACGTTCACCTCAACTTGTGTCTGAGCTGTTGAGTCCTTCCACACCGAAGTGAATTCCATTAAGGTCGGCCGAGGCATTGACCGTGCTCTTTGGATTTTCAGAGGTCAGCGAGGCGGAGGAGAAGAAGAAGAAGAAGAAGAAGAAGGGGATCCGACACTTCTTCTCCAGGATGATGAAGTTCTTTCGCCGATGCTCTGTGCCTAAGGACCAAGATGTGGTTTGATGTTTGCTATAAAGGTTTTTCTAGCTCCACACCTGAGAACTTGCATGATGGATTTTACACTCAGAAAATATTCACACTGGGTATCTCTTCACTATAGACTACCGAATGAAGGCAAAAATGCCAAAAAAAAAAAAAAATTCTTAGACATATGTTATTCCTGTGCCCCAGGACAGTTCAGTCAACACTTATGAACATGCACCACTCTTCCCTAAAGCTATAAACTGGAGAATTTTTGGACTAAATACCAAATGGTGGAGTGATAATCTATGGCATACAAAATGAGGTAAAATGACAGCTTCCACTTGGAGCAGCCCCTGATTTTACATCCCAGTGACATCACAAATTCAACAGTTTTCTGTCTGATTTCTAGCTTTGGGAAAAAGTTTGACATTGACTGAATGTCACAGAAATAACAAATGTGAATTTTTAAAATGGGTGGCGTTAGCCTTTAATCCAAAGTCACAGAAATGATCAGTATTTGAAAAATTGCTACAGGGTTCGAGCCCATAACTGCTAATGTTGGGAGAATAAGTGTTTTGCAATTACACAAGTCACATTTCGCTATTAAATTAGTTACAAAAATAGAGCTACAAGTTGAGTTCGCAACTGTCAAACTATGCTTGTTGATTTGACACTTGCCGAGCTTGGCTACGCTACAAGACATGTGACTTGCATGGTTGTAAACATTAATACTTCAGAACATGTAGATTAAAAAAATGTGGCGTCCAGGTAAAGCAGGAAAGTGTATTGCTCATTTTCTTTCCACAGGTAAACCAGGTAAGTCAATGACTCCTTTTCCTTCCACAGGTTAAGGCAGGTAGGTTTTGGCTCATTTCACAATTCAAAATGCCTTCATGCATCGATGAGTACAAAATGTGACCTATACTTGTGAGGCCGTCATATTTTGTCCGATTAAAAAAAACAAAATCGGACAAAAAAACTGATCTTTTCTGTGACTTAAGATGAAGAACACGGGTGGCTGAATGTTTTCTGAGTGTAAAAATCCATCATGCAAGTTCTCAGGAGTTTTGCTAAGAAAAACCTTCATAGATCTCTGGGCAGCATGGAGGCTCAGTGGTTAGCACTGTCGCCTCACAGCAAGGACACCGGTTCCTTTTCTGTGTGGAGTTTGCATGTTCTCCCCGTGTTCGCGTGGGTTTCCCCCGGGTGCTCCGGTTTCCTCCCACAGTCCAAAGACATGCAGCTCAGGTGGATCGGAGACTCTAAATTGCCCATAGATCTAAATGTGACGCAGAGATGATCTTTGACAGCCAATCCTCTCGTGACATATTGAGTCAGGTGACCAATGGGCCAAATAAGAAAATGAATGATGGAAATGAGTGATTGAAGTCGATTGAGTTCCCCCTTAATAAATAATTAATAAATCCATTCACTCAAAAAAAAAATTCAAAGTTTCACTGTTGTCAGTATTATATGTTTTCACAGGAGAATATATTCACTTCTATGATGCTAGTTGTACTTACAGAGGTGAAATGTTTCATCCAGACACCACACACACACACACACACACACACACACACACCTGACATTAAGCCAGACAATTAACTTCTAAAGGTTTGTTCTCTTCTATTTTCTTTGAGTCTGGCTCATAGTTTTAGGCGACTTATCAATTGATTGCTTCAGCCTACAGTTAGGCAGCAGGGCAACGCTTAGAAGCACAAATGAATTCATCAAGTCAAATGATCACCAATCTATGCATCTTAGTTTTGCAAAGGCCTCAGTTCAAATTAAACAGATCATCCATATTTTTAGACCTGCAGCAGCAAGTAGTAATAGGATACATCAAAGAAAAATAGGATATAAAGAAGAATAGAGCAAGTGGGGTCTATATGAACATGTGCAATGGAGAATTCCAACACTCAAACATATGAAGTAGAAATGTATGAATAAAAATGTGCAACAATATGGATTCCAGCATTAACGGGATGTGCAAAATAGCATCAGTAGTATCAGACCTTACTTACCTTGGGGTGCTGGGGCAGAGGCTGAAGGTGCTCTGTAGCTGCATCAGCTCATCAGAGTGGGGATGACTTTCTGGGGACCCACCATGAGAAATATTATCACAGTACCATCATGGTAGTGACCAAAAACCATGCCACTGTACTACCATGGTATACCAGGATTATTACACAAACTTTGCAATACCATTGACACAATGTTATCTTGTCCAATGTGAAAACAACCCAAGTAAAATAGAGCCGTCTTGAATAGCCGGTGAAAATGCATTAATGTTTCAGTATTAAAACCTTCATCAGAACGACCCATGTAGACACAGGAAACAATATACTGTGTTATCTACTGGTCCAATTGTAAACAAGTTCAAAGTTCAAGTAATTAGGGCATATAAACGATATACACAATTAAAAATACACAACTATACAACGCACTAACAGGGGTGGACTGTCCATCTGGGGCCTCATTTATAAAACTGTGTGTAGATTCCACACTAAAAGCTGGATAAATTATAATTGGATTCATAAAACTGTGCGTACATAGCTTGCAAACTACAGTGCAGACACAACCATACTGTTACTTTTTTACCTTCTTGTTAAAGTGTGGATTATTAGCTCAGCTTTTTCTTCATTTTATATTAATTTTTCCGGGGGCCGCGGCTCTGCTGCTGACCCTGTGCTCACCTGGCGTCCATGTTTGTATGGTGTTCTTTGTTTGTTTTTGTGTGCTGGTCCTACAAACTTCAATGGAGTTTCCACTGACATGAAGGTGAGAAGATATTGAGTGAATATTTGTTTTGGGATGACCTATTCCTTTAGTTCTGCTGAGGTGGAGACAGACTCAGCAGAGCAATGCATGAGATTACACTGCCACCTACTGATCAAATAGGGCAGTTCATGCCATCTTGCAAGTTCTAAAGACATTTTATGCTTCTCTGTCAATTTTTTGTGATGTTACGTTTTCCAAGTATGCTTTATGACAATAGTTTCACAGAGATTATAAATTTGACAAGTATAGCATACATTTGTACAATTTAAAATCAACCATAAAGGAACTACAGCAGATATTTCTTGTTTTTTGTGAGTGTATTAGTGTGAATATCATGTCATGATTTTTTTTAAACCGTGGACCAGTTTCTTGATTTTAAAAAAAAGGGGGCCCAGAACATCTTGAGAAGTTGATCCTTACTATGAAGTTGCCTGATACTTCTGCAGTGAACTGTGGATCACTGGCCTTGATATTCTCATTTTTGTACATTAAAGCAATGGCCCTCTCTCACAAGATCATATCCTTTCCTTTTCTATCCTTCACTGTGAGGAAGAAATACATGTTCCCATAAATGCAATACTTGTGGAGCTAGTCAGAAAGAGTAGTGTGTGTGTGTATGTGTGTGTGCGTGTTCGGTCACAATTACCAATGTGCACAATTACCTTGTCATGCTAGTAACAACTACTGTTCCGTGCAGGGTCAAATTTGCGTATGTAAAATCTAAACCACCATCATCGATTTTCAATTTAGTTTGAAATCACATGTTCACTGAATAATACTAATTTCTGTCAATTTTGGTGCTTTTATTTTGAAGGCGATGTAGCTTTGAACCGGAAGTTAGTTTAAGCTAACTCTAACATAAAAATGAACAAGAAATATCGATTGAAACAGCTTCTATAACAGCATTGTTTCGATAACATGAAGTGAACCTGGTGCATGTTTTTTTTAAGTAAGCACAGCCGGTTTTAATTTCTGTCTGGCCGACCTGGAGGCGTTGTCCAGCCAGAGGCGCGTTTCGTTCCATCGCGTTCCGCTAGTCTGCAGCTGGATAGCATGGCACTCCTCCTCTGGCGGTATGCCGGCGATGATTCATGTTCCGGGGCAGGGCTGGGTCATGGCGGTCTGCTGGAGGTGAGTATCCCAGTTTGCGCTGCTGCAGCCTGAGCCAACCGAGGGAGAGATGGGATAGAAAATGGGGGACTGGGAGGGTAAGGAAGCTAATAGAAATCGAATTGCTTAAGTGTTTTAAGCATACCGCCAATCGTTATTCTAAAACAGAGACTCATTAGCCCCACTTCCAACCCAGTGAGCTGCCTGCCGTCGCCAAATGGCTGAACGAGGCAAACCGTTTGCCAAACGTTAGTGAAGTCAAATAAGGCTCGGTACAGTGCTGCTAAAGAGCCTCCAATGAATCAGTTAGCCGATAATTAGCTAGCATGATGTGTATAGTCGCATGTATTGAGGGCTAAATGTTCCGTGCTAATATATCTATCCAACTAACTAGCTTATACCGTTATGTCAATAGTCTTGGGAACCTTTAATACATTTGTAATCGGTACCATTTAGCAGCAGCACAGCCACTTAGCTGCTCTGGGCTTACGTACCGCTCTCATGGGGAGGACAGCAGTCCAAACACCATTCAAAATGTGTCAGGTTAACGCTTCCCGGTTTATCGGCAAACCAACATACATGGTAGAAGACAACTTCAGATCTTAAATTAATCTGTAGGAGCCATTCTTCATTTCGGCATGCATCCAGCACACAAAGGAGCAGTTATTTCCATTAAAAAATAACTTTTACAGTTGCTTCATCTGTTATTCTCACGGTCTTCTTCCACCTTGTAGCGAGCAATGTGAACCACTTCTAAAATGTTAAAATAAAGTGCTGCGTGGTAGAGTTAGTATCTAATTTATATGCCGAATATACTAGCGGACGGTGATGATTCATGAAAGGTCTCACGTCGGTTCTGCCGTGTGTGTAGGTTGCTGATGATCAAAGCGACATTCAACTGACAGATTTTTAATGGAGTTTGTCGTGGCGTTCTCCTCATGCAGGAGATGCTGCTTTCAAGTGTTCCTCGTAAACTCCAACTTCGGACATGCACCCCCTTGGAGTGGCCGGCACCGGAACTGATGCACCTGCACACCAGGAACGGAAGTCACGTGACCTCTCCTTTCAGGCCGTAGGCTACAATGAGTCTGCTTCGATTATGTGAAGAGTATGGGGAGAACAGTATCTCTTGAACGTACAAAGTTAAAGCCGAGATATATTAAAAAAAATTATGGTTTTCAGCCTATACCAGACAGAAATTGCCATGGCCAAGGGAATCAAACATTCAAAGAGTGAATAACACTGAAAGAAAAAATATAAATACATTAAAGCCCTGTATCAGCCCCTGCTATTATTGGCCTATGGTGCTAAGCTGGTTATCACTAAGACATGTTATCTTAGTGTAAGTGCTAGCTTTTAACCAGCCAATTATCGACCACAAATTCAAACTGGTATACTATTAAAAAACACATGGCATACAAGACGTTTTACCAATCTGTTTTACCAAGTAGTTAGATAAGTCCTCTGTTGTTAAAACAACACACTAACCAAAGTGGTTAGACACTGGTTCAACATTTAGATCCGGAAATCCGGATTCTCCTGGCTCTCGTGGATGCTTACACCGTCTGAAAAGGTAGTGCGTCTTTGAGAAAAAATAGTTCCTATCTAAGTAGAACACAACTATTGACAGAAAGCTCGTTTTTTTTTTTTACAATTTTTTCAAGATAACATACTGATTATACTGTGAGTGTCATGTTTTGCAAAACAACATTTATCATAGTTTTCAAAGACTGTCCCGTATGCCCCTAGGTTTCTATTGCAGCAGAGTGGGAGGGGGCGGCCCGGTGTTACGGGACAGGCGGGGCAGGCGGGGCAGGCGGCTAGCGAACTTATGGTTTCTACTAATAGACGGAAAACATGTTATTTGGGCCCAGGCTTCCAAACTATTTCTTTAAGTACTCTTGAGGCTTGGGACATAATTTATGAAAATAAGTGTCCCATGATTATTCATTTTGTATGGGCCCCTCTGGCATTCCTTGGCTCCAGCAGACAAACAAATACAGCCAACAGTTTGGATTTCACTCTTAAGTTTGGATACATTTATTTATACATTTATACATTATCCATACAGAATGACAAGCTCTGACCATGGTGTGGGCAGGGCTGATAGATTGGGATGACATTCTCTAAGTGAGTGTGTGTGTGTGTGTGTCTGTATGCAGTATATAGAGGAGCAGCAGGAGGATGGAGAGTTTGGGTCTGCAGGCTGTAGCCCTGAGCGACGGCTCCACTGCTTACATTGAGCAGGCTATCAAAGGTGAGACCGTTATACCAAAAGTGGTATTAAAACAAAAAAAAGGGGTTTCCCTGGCGACGTGTCCTTGTTTTGTACTCAGTGTGTTTTGTTGTTTTCCTGTAGGGCTGAACGATTTTGAAAAAATATCTAATTGCGATTATTTTGACTGATATTGCAATTGCGATATGATTTGCGATATTAGAGGGAATGATAATTTTTACATCATTATTCTCATTTTCATTGAAAAACGTATTAAAATGATTATGGTGTGATGTTTCGCGGGGATCTGTACCAAACAAAGATGTTTTCTTAAGTCTGTAGAATATGATGTGTAGGCCAGGACATCTCTGCAGCACCACAATATTTCATTTAAAATGCTATTTTGACACATTTCACCTTTAACAAATATTGCGCCTCCTGCGATTTGAAAATTGCAGTAGGCCATATTGCGATTTGGATAAAATTTCGATTAATTGTTCAGCCCTATTTTGCTGCTGCACAAGGAAAATGGGGGAAATGCACATAATAAATGACAAGTATACTTATAGCCTGACAATGTCAGATTCAATGGACGTTTGTGGTTTGAGATAAGATCACAAACAAATTTGATCTGATCTCTGTTCATTATGAGTAAGTAAAGTAAGTTTCTTTCGCTAGGCTTGTTTCATTTTTTTCTAAGCAATGTTCTAAAATGTTGAAAAGCCAGTGACAGGAACACAACCCACAAAAATGTAAATTATATTCTTCGCTGGTGTGAAATTGAGGTGAAGAAACACCGCCATTTTGTAAGGGAAATGGCATAACAGACACTGCCATGACTGTGTACAAATACAGTATCTTAGTGTTTTGTTTGGGCCTACGGTATATTATACGGAGCCCGGGAGTGGCCATTGGGAGAAAAACAATTTATGTCGTGGCAACAATTTACTGTAACGTGCACAATATGCAATTTGAGCTCTCGTTTGTGTGTTGCAGCACCTGGTTGTGTTTACATGGCCTGAGGGTTAAGTGGATAAATATGTTGCAATATTTGGGGGATTTGCCTATTCAGTGTAAACAGACAATGGATATTAACATACCAAATCCTTACTAGGCCTATTAGTGCAGGAACAAACCCTCAAAAAGGGCCTTAGTTTTTGTTCTTCCCCTACCCGGGATAGAACAAAACATGATCTTGTTTTTTCATAACTTTGACATGTCCCCTTCATGAAATGGATGGTCATAATTTTTCTTTTTACTGCAAAAGTCATTAAGTTCATCAATGAAGTGATTCACCACATAGGCAATGTGTAGGCAGTCTTACTATCAGAGCTCATCTTGACCAGTTCACACTCCTAACATTACACTTCTAATCCTAATCCTAATCCTAATCTAATAATACTGTAATCAGTACCCAATTATGATAATAATTCATTTCAGGTAGTCACTGACATTGTCTCATCAAAAACAAGAAGTAAGAGTTTGTCACTGAGCACTGTTATTGTGACTATCCAGTGAGTATAACCCAAAAAAGTACACAAAGATGCCTGCCTTGTAACAGGGAATACCAAGTTGATCCCATGTTTTTTACCCACTGGTTGTATTTACATACTTCATATTAGCACTGATGGTTCTCAGGTAGTATCTCTAGACCTCAAAGCAACCTTAAATTAACCACAATGTATAGTGTAATATGAGTATTATGAGATCTTTTCAGTGCCAAAAGGACACAACTGAAATCATGACCCATAAGTTTTAACAACAAAAACTGAAAGCCGTAACATGACACCAAGCAAAACCACTTCTGACACTGAACAAGCATTGTGGGTAGAGGATTCTAACAGCACTTAGGTCAGCTCAAAATGCATGCTGACGTAAGTAATGCTAGCATGGCAGCATGATCTCATCATTTTTTGTATCCTATTCATATCCTAATTAATATTCTAGGTCAATATTAGATTAATGTCAATATGTTAATATTCCCATGAAATACTTAGGCCTATAGATTCAAAATGTTATTTTATAATGTTAGGAGTGTGAACTGGTCAAGATGAGCTCTGATAGTAAGACTGCCTACACATTGCCTATGTGGTGAATCACTTCATTGATGAATTTCATGACTTTTGCAGTAAAAATAAATATTATGACCATCCATTTCATGAAGGGGACATGTCAAAGTTATGAAAAAACAAGGTCATCTTTTGTTCTACCCTGGGTAGGGGTATCTAAAAATTTTGTGGGTTTGGTTCCTGCTCTATATCTGCAATACCTCAAATGTTCCTTTTAAGTTGCATTTTTTCCTAAACTGCACAGTTTAACGAAATCGAGGGAATGAATTGTATCTTGTGCACACAAATGGACTAAAACAGTGGTTCTCAACGTGGGGTCCGGGGACCACCAGGGGTCCTTGAGGGCATCCTAGGGGGTCCCCGGCAAATTGAAGAAGCGTTAAACTTCATTATTTCATTTACAAGAACAATTATAGAATGTAGGAGATTGATTATTTTGATCATAGTTTCACTGTTATCTCTCTCCCTACAATACAGATAGTCATGGAATTCTGGACAAAATCATATCTGACAATAAAAATATTTTCAGATTTGGGTCCGAGAGACAAAATCGCATCAAATGGAGGTCCGTGGCCCTAATGTGGACTAAATTAGGGGTCCTTGATATGAAAAAGGTTGAGAACCACTGGAGTAAAACGTGATTTCTCTGTGTCAGATGGGAACCTGGTGGAGGGAGACACCGTTCAGCTGGAGGACGGGACCACCGCTTACATCCAGCAGGTCACAGTGCAGCAGAAAGGTCTGTAGGCGTTCGTCACCTTTTCCATATACAGGCAGCATTGTGGAAATGTTCTTGGGTGGAGTGGATTCTGACTGTTGAAGCAAATCCAGCCTAAAGCACTTTCTTAACAAAAACAGCTATTGGCGATATACTTTGTATTTCTGGATTCATTTTGTTATTGTGGATCTTTTTTTTTTTTTTCTGCATTATTGTTTTTTTTATTAATTGTCTTTTTTAATGACAGAGCCTCTACCGTTTGAGGATGGCCAGGCAGTACAGCTTGAAGACGGGACGACCGCCTACATTCACCACACACTCAAAGGTACATACATGGTACATGACTTTGTATGCAAATTAGGATAATTATTATTTTTTTCCATGATACTGTATCGATTTTCCAGCCCCTCGTATCGATACATAAAAAATGGATTTAAAATGTCCTTAAATTTCCCTCAAATCCCTTTGAATTAAATAGTTTTGACTCAATTTGTCCGCTGAGTTATCAATATAATGTGATGTACATATTAGACTACCCAGGTGGTACACAGCAAGTTGTATTTTCAGCTCTATTTTTAAATTTTCAGTAAATTATGTAGAGTATCGCAACGTATCGCGATATGTATCGTATCGCAATGTATCGTGATACGTATCGTATCGTGAGGTCCTTGCCGATACCCAGCCTTAACGCAAATTCTAATGAATAATATGAGAATATGAGAATATGAAGAAAGCAATGACCTGGCGAGCCGTCTGAACCCCCTCGCCTCCGCGCAGACGGTTACGACCGCAGCTCGGTGGAGGCGGTGCAGCTGGAGGACGGCAGCATGGCGTACATCCATTACCCGCCGACGCCGCACCGAGCCGGGGCCGGCGTCCTGACGCTGCAGCCCGCCGGCTGCCTGGAGGACATGGCCGCCGAGGACGCGGCGCTGGTGGAGGCCGACTCCATGGCCACGCTGGAGCGCTACGCCGTGAAGGTGAGGCGGCTCTCCGGGCACGGCTCCACACCTTAGACCGAGCCAGTCCAGATCGGATCGTGCGTAGGGCTGCAACTAACGATTATTTTCATTGTCGATTATTTTCTCGATTAATGGATTAGTTGTTTGGTCTATAAAATGTCAGAAAATGGTGAAAAATGTGGATCAGTGTTTCCCAAAGCCCAAGATGACGTCCTCAAATGTCTTGTTTTGTCCACAACCCAAAGATATTCAGTTTACTGTCATAGAGGAGTAAAGAAACCAGAAAATATTCACATTTAAGAAGCTGGAATCACAGAATTTTGACTTATTTTTCTTAAAAAATTACTCAAACCGATTAACCGATTATCAAAATAGTTGGCGATTTATTTAATAGTTGACAACTAATCGATTAGTTATCAATTGTCATTGTCAATTGTCAGTTGTCATTAGTCGTTGCAGCTCTAATCGTGCGGTTTTTGAAATTGTAATATGGATGGTGAGCGATGGAATTAAGCGAAAATCACGAGCAGCCTGTTGCAGCCGCTGAACATGCGTTAGAGCAGTGGTTCTCAACGTGGGGGCCAGGGACCATCAGGGGGTCCTTGAGGGGGTTCCAGTGGGTCCCCAGCAAATTGATGAATTGTTAATGTTCACCATTATTTCATTTACAAGAAGTTAACACAATTAGAGAATGTAGAAGAATGACTGTTTTGGTCATAGTTTCACTGTTATCTCTCTACCTACAATACAGATAGTCATGGAATTCTGGACAAAATCATATCTGACAATAAAAATATTCTCAGATTTGGGTCCAAGAGACAAAATCTCATCAGATGGGGGCCCTAATGTGTACTAATTTAGGGGTCCTTGATGTGAAAAAGGTTGAGAATCACTGCGTTAAAGCATAAGGTAGGGTGTAAAGTCTACAGCTGCATCATGGAGCATTTATCAATACACAGGATATTATATTATTATCCCTTGTGCCATAATGCAAGGTGAGCATTCATATAGCAGTGTTTCCCACAGGTTGACACTGTACCTGTGGCTGCAGACCTGGGCGACCACCCATTTTAAATATATTGTTATATGTATGAGCTTATTATATGTCCCGACTTATTGTCAATACATCATGGAACAGGGTCAATATGTCTTTGTTTACAAATACCGTTACCATCATGAATGCCATAATTAACGTACAGCAACATAAGACAGGCAGCAACATTCACCAGCTACCTACCTACTCTAGCTCTATACAGAAGATGTATCTTAACTAGTAAAGTGTAAAGGGAAAACTAACCAAAATGTTGTCTCAGGTTGTTGTTTTCAGTCAGTAGCACCCAGTATCACCTAGTATTAGACAGTACCACCAAGTACCACACAGTATCACCTAGTATTAGACAGTACCACCAAGTACCACACAGTATCACCTAGTATTAGACAGTACCACCAAGTACCACACAGTATCACCTAATGTCAGACAGTACCACCCAGTATTGCCTAGTATCAGCATCTGACTCCCTGTCCTCTGTCATTCTAGATGAGTGGATCACAGGTAGAGGTGGATGAAAGCAGGACTGACAGCAATGGTCTTCCTGACAATGCTGTCCAGGTAAAGGTGTGTGTGTGTGTCAGGTTGGGAAATATTCTCCATTCACCAGACAAATACAGCTCGATTATGTGTTAGTTAGTCTACTCTACAGTAGGGTTGTCGCGGTGGCATACGGTCTTGGAGTCCACACCGGTGTTATTAGCCCCACAACGGGAATACCGTTATTTTGTATTTTGTAAAATAAAAGCACATATTCAGAGCTTCCATGTTCAGGTTAGGCTACTAAATGATAAATGGACATACTAACAACATACTGATCGCTAATATCTGATCACTAATATGACGAAAGTATGAGTTTAGGACGAATAGGATTAATTATTTGTCCTTACCTAGTGACAGTAATGAGTCCAGTACAATCCAATGACAGCCTAAAGAAGGGCAATATGCCAGAATCTGCTCACATCACTCACATTACCTCCCTGAGTGTTAGAGTTAGCAGTGTTATAAATCGCTGATTAAAAATTGTTACCTTTGACAAATGCTGTTAACATGGAGTTTGGAGAGGGATTTTAAGTTTCACCTTCATTGTAGTGTCGCTGACTTTTATATAGGGCTGAACAATTAATCAAAATTTTCTCAATCGCAATATGGCCTACTGCAATTTTCAAATCGCGGGAGGCGCAATATTTGTTAAAGGCGAAATGTGTCAAAATAGCATTTTAAATGAAATATTGTGGTGCTGCAGAGATGTCCTGGCCTACACATCATATTCTACAGACTTAAGAAAACATCTTTGTTTGGTACAGATCCCTGCAAAAATCACACCATAATAATTTTAATACAAGAATGAGAATAATGATGTAAAAATGATCATTCCCTCTAATATCGCAAATCATATCACAATTGCAATATCAGTCAAAATAATCGCAATTAGATATTTTTTCAAAATCGTTCAGCCCTACTTTGATAACGCTTAGACCCTCTAGTGGCGACAGGCGGTATAACCGGTATGGCCGGTGTTGAGGAGGGAAACAACACCGGTGTCAAAATGGCACCACCGTGACAACTCTACTCTACAGGTAACCAACTGTCATATGCAGTCCTGTCATAAACATCTAGTTGCCTGCTAAAATTGTGAAAGTGCCTGGGACAGAGGCCAGGGGCCTCATGTGTAAACGTTGCGTACGCACAAAACGATTGCGTACTGCAGTTTTCACGCACACATCGGGATGTAATAAAAATAAATTTGACGGGCAAAGCAGTGAAACTCTCCAAATGTTTCAAAATCACATTCTCACTCAATTCACTGTGCTCTGTCTATGAAGTGGTCTATGAAAAACCAGAATTACTTCTGCTGATACACCATAATAGTTTGGTTATTTATGTGGGTAATGTTTAACACTAGAAAGGCCACAGCCCATCTGCCATTGTTATTTTCAATTTTAAGTTCCTCCAACACTGAAAATGCAAATTCTTCCTCCTTCCAGAACTTTTCCTAAATATAAGGGCTTTAAATAACTAACTTTTTGTAATTCTAAAGAAGCCAATAGATACAGGCACTTTTTGCAATTAGCATAAAAACCCTCTATAGCACCACGTTTTTTCCTCCGGCTCGCTTCAAGTAGGTGAACGACTTTCACTTCGTTCACCATCTTTCACTGTGAAATCTATGCAGATTTTATACAGGAGGCCCCCTGGGGTTTACCAGGCTGTAGGAACGTGTGTGCATGCAAGTGTGCTTTTTTCCAAACGTTCTTGTTTGCAGCGTGTGCAGTCATGTACGTACTCTATTGGTAATAACAGTATTTGATGTATTTAGGTTGGTGTGTTTCTCTGTAGGTGGTTTATGAGGGGAAGGCTTGGGGCTCCTCCAAAGGCCAACAGATCGCCGAGAAGGCTTTCCGCTGTGACTATGAAGGCTGTGGACGACTCTACACCACAGCACACCACCTCAAGGTACCAACACACACACACACACACACACACACACGAACATATGTACGCCTCAATACAGCTCACAGCTTGAAAGAGAGACAGCTAGACACGTACTAGTTTTGTCACAATACCTGCCTCTTGACTGTAGTATTGTCACCAGCCCAAGTATCAGCTAGATTATTAAAGATATCAAAACTAAAACAATGAAGTAACCCTAAATAAGTAAGGAATAAGGTACAGTGAGCCTGTCAGTCAATCATTTGACATCAAATATTGATGTAAAACTATTTTATTACAAGCTAAACAAATTTATCAGGTTTCAGGACTGTCTGCAGTAACCAAACAGTAAGGTCTTCTTACCACAAGGTGTCGCCAGTTCATTTGATTAGAAATAAACAAAATGGACCAGACTTCTTGACTGTAGAGTGATATGATCAGATGTAAAACAGTGATTTGTAACAGACCCCAGAAATGCAACTGGCCGATCAGAATTGAGTATTGAACAAAGCCTTGTAATAACATGAAATAATAGTAAGATTCAATTAAACTTTGTTTTTTCCATCAAAACAGCAAATGATAGCACATCTGAAGATAGAACTGAAACTACAAAGTGTTTCCCTGCATGACACATTTTTACATTACCCAAACTAAATCTAAATAAGCTAAATCACAAACACAGATCCCTCACTACCACTTAAAACTTGAAATCTAATACACCTAACCAGAATTGTGCAGCAGTGTCGAGGTGTAGCTGTCTGGCTAGTGTGTGCTGGTTGTGGTTTCAGGTCCATGAGCGGGCTCATACCGGTGTTAGGCCCTACAAGTGCGACATGGCGTCCTGTGGGAAGGCCTTTGCCACCGCCTACGGCCTGAAGTCCCACCTGAGAACACATACCGGAGAGAAGCCTTACAAGTGTCCTGAGGACATGTGCTTCAAGGCCTTCAAGACCTCAGGAGACCTGCAGAAACATGTTCGCACACACACCGGTAAGACTCAACATGTAGACTTAAGCCCTCTCCAGACAGCATTAGTATTACCAAGGGAGGTGTGGTGATTGGTAATCTTTACCTCAGGACGACAGGAATTTTATCGGTGATTTTCTGGCTAGAATTTCAGGCTGAAATTATGTCCGCCTGATGAAGGTCCGATGATCGAAACGTTGTGTTTAATTATCTTGCAAGTATAGACAGTGTGTGGGATTCTATTCCTTTTTAAGCACACAAATAACAATAATAAAAATAAAATAACAATAACATAAGCAATGAAAGAAATTTAAGAACAACTTGGTGCAAGGAAAAATTGAGAAAATAGGGGAAAAGAGTGCAGGAGCTGCTGCATCTGGCATTACAGAGATATGGAGCCAGTGGAAAAGAGTTTTGTTAGTTTTGCTGTACTGCGGGTAATGTGGCTGGTCCCTGGATTACCATGGTCTCCCAGTAGATTCCAGTGTGCAAAGGCAAAATCACATTGCCGACCTCACCTGGTAATACTAACGCTGCCCGAAGAGGGCTTTACCCATATGGGTGTCAGTGTTAACTGGTTCATTTAGCAGCCCAGTATCTCATATTTTGCAGGTATCACAGCTCTAAATTCACTTTTCTACTTGGCAGCAAGGGTTAGCCCAATCTTTTTGAAACTTGGCACCTATATGTTACTGCTATCCAGTAGTGCCAACCTTTAAAATATTGTGATGATTGGCCAACAGGGGGCACTACAATAAACAATTTTGCTTTTTGGCCTATAATTCTTGAACCATTATAAGTTAATGAAAATTCCCATGATTTTCTGGCTCACGCCGGATTATAAATTACATACACTTTGTTTAATACTTTTTGTTTGTCTGCATTTTTTTTCTGTCCAGCATTTAGAGTTTTTCGATAAACCTATTTTATTTGGACACTGCCTACCTCTGGCTCTACTTTTTCTCGTTCATCCTTTCCTGTATGTGTCCACCCATTTCCCCATCCCCCTCTCTCTGTTCATTCTCCTTCCGCGCTTTCATTTCTACCTGCATCTATCCATCCGAAGCCTTGTCTGTTTCCACGGCAAATGCACCGTGGCCGTCCCTCTATCGTCTGCCCTTTTTTTACCTCCATCTATCCTTATTATCCTCGTCCTCCAGGTGAGAAGCCCTTCCTGTGTCCGTTTGATGGTTGCGGTCGGTCCTTCACCACCTCCAACATCAGGAAGGTTCACCTCCGGACCCACACAGGAGAACGGCCCTACCTGTGTCCGGAACCCTCCTGCGGACGAGGCTTCGCCAGCGCCACCAACTACAAGAACCACATGAGGATACACACAGGTCTCACACACACACACACACACACACAGAGTTCTGGGGCTGGGTAATATCTTGGAATTTTATTGATACTGATACTATTATCAATACTGGTTATCAATACCAAACTAGTTTTCTGTAGTTGTGATGGCTGTAGCTGGACTTGTATTTATATGTAAAACTTCCTTGGTATCTATGGATAGATAAGTGAGATCAAAAAGTGCAGCTAAGCACTTGGTATTTCACTTGTTTCCCTAAGTTCACAGTACTGCACTTGTTTATTTAGACAAGGTCAAGCTGGTATTTTGAGGAATCACATTTAGCAGAAACATCTATTTCCAATTAATTACTAATTCTAAAATAAGGTAAAATGGCACTTTATTGATCAGTGTGGGGAAATTAGGTTGTCGCAATAGCAAATAGTAATAGAAATCAACAGGGAAAAAGAAAATGGAATGTAAGCACACAACTAGACTATAAAATATGCAGTAAAAAACAGTAGAAATAAAACATGTTTTTGTTGAGTTATGTAAGTAACTGTGAGCCCGGTTTAAAATTTTCTTAGCAAATTGGCTGTTAAATAAACTAATTCTGAGTTGTTTGAATGACAAAAATCTGTTCAGAATTACGCACAGGATCTTAATGGATAGCGCAACACGGAAGCAAAACTTGTTTCAGTTGGTTCAACAAACCCGAGCAGCCTTTGCGCATGCCTATATATATATATATATATATCTCCAGGGCCTACATATAACATTCTGATTATCACACCAAATAGTTTACTCCCCACCCCAATTATTAAAAAAAAACAAAAAAAAAACGTTATATCTGATACTTAGACCGGCCCGGCCTGGGCCCAAGGAATGGAGGGGAAATTCCTACCAGGCCCGGGCCGGGCCGGGCCGGGCTGGTCTCGGGTTCGGGCAGGGAATCAAACCTCTGATTCCAACACATTCAGTAGAGTAGAAGTGGGAACTGTGGGAAAGAAATGGATTTCTAACATTTGTTGCAGTTACCTACAGATGTTACGTCTTGACTGCGTACTAAAATAACGATGATTAAACATGAAATATATACAGTATATATAAATAGGTCTCAACAGTGCAGTGTTATAAAGGTTTCTGTGGTTTTGACACGTTCTGCTTCTCACTAACCATGTCTCTCTCTCCCTGTTTTCAGGAGAGAAGCCCTACCTGTGCACGGTGCCGGGCTGCGGGAAGCGTTTCACCGAGTATTCGTCTCTATATAAGCACCACGTGGTCCACACCCACTGCAAACCCTACAGCTGCAACCACTGTGGGAAGACCTACCGGCAGACCTCCACCCTGGCCATGCACAAGCGCACCACGCACGGGGACTTCGGACCTGCAGAGGAAGTAGAAGGTATGGTATGACCCTATTCAATTTCTATGGGGAAAATAATAAATCGACATTTTCTGTGGTTGCCTTTTCTGTGTTTTCTGTGTAACGCTAACCCGCAAACGTACGCTCTGATCCCTCCGGCTCTTTGTGTGGCTGTTATTGGCAGATGCAGATGTGATGGATGGGGCCTTGGACCAATCACAGGACTCCTACCTGGAAGGGGTGGAGCAGAGCGAGGGCTCCCAGCTGGGTTCCGACTGTCAGACTGTCGGTCAGGTTGGTCCTACCTCCAACTATTTATAATCTGTCTAAAATGTATTTATATACTACAGCCTATAACCTTACCCAACTAGAACATAAACACCTCTGATATCTACACTCACTTAAATCCTTCACCCAACATTGAAATTAGTCAATAAGAGGAGAACAAATGCATGTTTGTGTCATGTCATGTTCAGTAAAGCATCATTATTCATTTTTTTAAGCATTGATATACCTAGATTAAAGGATAAGGCTGGTGTTTGTTAATGCATTGCTTACCGTCAACAAATCCTATGAAAATAACAAAATCAGCAATGATTTTGTTTTGCCAAAAGTCTCGTCCATGTAGCCGGTGTCCAATGCAGCCATGTCCCAGCAGCCATAGAACTCCACTGTATTAAAAAAACGATTAAAAACACGTCGGCTGTAAACACTTTGCGATCTCAGGAAAGTAGTTCCGTAGCACAGAAAATAGTCCCCGGTATGATGAAGAATTTGTTCCCATTTGGATTTGATTTGGTAATAACTACAACAGCCTGACTTTTAGTGGTAACAGTTAGCGATTTTTAAAATGTAAACTATGTCTTTGTGAGCTGGATTTAAAGGTTTTTAGCTTACAATTGGAGCCAATGACTTCCAGGTTGAAGGCTAAAAACAGTGTGTGGGAAGTCAGAAAGTAACGGGAGTGGAGCAAACACATTGTTGATTTTGTTATTTTCATAGGATTTGTTGACGGTAAACAATGCATTAAAAAACACCAGCCTTATCCTTTAAACTGGTAAATAAATCTATAAATGAAAGCCTGATTTGAGGTCAGACAACAAAATATGCAGCTTAAAGCTGGTAACTCTCCCTACTTTATACTGTATCACAACCAATTTAAATGTAGCTTGGTTGGTAAGATGGCATGTGGTGTTGTGGCAGCATAAAACTACAAAACATATCATGGGGTGTGGAAGAACGAGGAGATAAACAAGTGTTACAATATTTTTTTGATCACATACCTTGATGTCGATAGTGTGACAGCATTTGTGCCAAAAACAACTGTTGGTGCTCTCATACTGTTCAGACAGCATAAAATATATAATGCAGGGCCTGGAAAGTCTAGAAATGTATGGAAAGGGTTTTTGATAAGTTTGGAAAAGTATGGAAAAATATTGTTGTACTGCCCTGATACATACAGATTCACATTTTCTGCGGTTTTAGAGCCCCGTAATCTGATATTTCTTGCTGTGAGGAATAACCTTCATGTACATGGACAAAGACAAATATCTGTGTAAATCACACTGAACACCAACCAAAATCTTAAAATCAAAACAAATTTGGTTTGGAGATTTGGAAAAAGTATTGGATTTTGAAATTGAAAGTGTGTATATGAGCAAATTTTACAAGCAAATTTTACTTAAAAACTCTCATAAAATGAGGTATGGTAGGAATATTATTTGAATATTTCTGTTTTGTGTGACATCACACCTAACATTACCATTCGGTTCAATGAGATGAACATTAATTTGATTATTTAACGTGATTTTGCACACACGAACCTTATCGTGATATATATTGAAATCGAGAAAAATCCTTATGATTATCGTGATATTGATTTTAACCATATCGCCCATCCCCAAGAGCAGAACCATGTGACTCTGTGATATGAAATGCATAATGGGACAATGGGGAATGGAAGAAATGATTAACTTTTGGTAAAAATCCAACATGCGGAACCGGCATATCTTAACAATTGCATAGTGTCGGCAGAGGCATGTGCTCTAATAAGTGTCATCTAGTACTATTATTAGAGGTTCACTATGTAGTAGTGAAACCCTGTAATTGCTGGAATTCCTATTATTATCAGGTTACTACTGCGTCTGCGGTGGTAACCTAATAATACTTTTGGTAACACTTTAGATTAGGGAACACATTAACTATTAATACATTTGTTATAAACATGCATATTGGTAATGTATTGGTTCCTTATTAGTCATTACAAACTACTGATTAGCACCTTATTCTGCACTACTGTCTTCTACAAGTATAGCACATTAACTATGGCTTTTCCCTCAACAGCCTCCTAATTAGTCAGTAAGGAAGTTTTTGCACATAAATTGGGCTTTTAGTGTGCTTTGGTCAGTATGGGGCTTATAAGGTGCTAGTATCACATATTATTGAGGGAAATTATGAAACTATTGAGGGAAAACCCATAGTTAATAGCTAATATGTGTTCCCCCATCTAAAGTGTTACCATACTTTTTAATAGACTGTCCTTGCATATTTATTCATTGTCCGTATTTTTATATATTTTATTCTCTCAAGCACTTTGTACTTGTGACAGCATTAATTGGAAATAAACAAAAAAAAAAAAATAACAATAAAATTATGCCAGAGCTTACCATCAGCTCTAATGACGGAGTCAACCGTCATCCAAGCCACGTTTATTCCAGTAGTCTATCATATAAAAATTATAGAGAACGTGTTGCTCACAGTTTGAATCAGAATCAGGTTTATTGCCAAGTAAGTTTTCACCTTCATACAAGGAATTTGCCTTGGTATGAAGGTGCATACAATAAACAAACATGGAGAAAAATAATAGGAAAATAATAGGGATAGGTTAGGAGGAAGTACTTCAAGAAAGTCAAGAAACATAAAGAATACAGAATATGAAACAAATATAATAAAATAAAATATGTGCAATATATCTGTTTTTATAAAGTGAATGAAAAATCTATAGTCAATCCATAAATTGTGACATAAATATACAAAATTTTCTGGCTCACCTCATACAGGTTTCATCTTCATGTGTTTTGGTTCTACCACTAAACATGTCTGATATAATATTCAATTTAATGTAGTCTGCACTGTCTTTCTTGCCGTGGCCCTCCGCTCTCCTCCACTCCACTCCTCCATCACCGCGAAACCGTTCTGTCCCAACGCCTCTCCTCCCTCCTCCCAGGTCGCCATAGTAACATCAGCGGGCGTCATGGCAGGCGGCTCGGACGTCTCGACCGCCCACTACCAGCAGGTGGCGCTGCTGGCCACGGCTAACGGCACCCAGATAGCAGTACAGGTCAGGTCTCAACCTCTTTCATATCAAGGACCCCCTAATTTAGTCCATTTGATGAGATTTTGTCTCTCGGACCCAAATCTGAAAACACGTTTATTGCCGGATATGATTTTGTCCAGAATTCCCACGACTGTCTGTATTGTAGGTAGAGAGATAACAGAGAAACTATGATCAGAACAGTCATCCTTCTACATTCTCTAACTGTCTTAACTTCTTGTAAATGAAATAATGGTGAAGTTTAATGATTCATAAATTTGCTGGAACCCCCCTCGAGGACCCCTGGCGGTCCCCGGGACCCCCACGTTTTGAGAACCACCGGCTTACATAACACCACACACACAGACACAGAATCAGGATGCATTCAGATCCATATTAGAGTTGGACTGTTAGACTGACTTTAAATGGTTGTGTGTGTGTGTGTGTGTGTGTGTGTGTGTGTGTGTGTGTGTGTGCGTACAGCTGGAGGAGCAGCAGACACTGGAGGAAGCCATCAGCATGGCCACAGCAGCCATCCAGCACGGCAGCAGTCTGGTCCAGGACGGAGAAGCGGCAGACGGAGGCTGCTGACCGAAGACCTGACCCCCAGCCGTCGACGCACCGTAGTCCGGGGGTTTACGCTGCCCACACACACTCGCTCCCCCCCCCCACCCCCCTCCCCTGAACTCCAGGCAAAGCTCCGGGGAGAACCGGGGATCGGCAAGGGAAGACGGAGCTGGGAAAACGCGTGGGGGGTTTCTTTTTCGGGTTTCGTCGGGTTTCGAAATCTCTGCCTTTCGGAACGCTTCTCTGTGGTTTTCACACTTGACTTCTCTCGGGAGTTTTTTGGGGGGGCTCCGAACCCCCCACCCCCACCCCCACCCACAGCTAAAGCACCGCTCGCCTAGCACCCGCGGGAAGAAGCAAACGGTTCTATCGATAGGACTAGAGACAGTAGGGAGAGTCTGAAGAAGAGATAGAGGTACAGTAGATGAAGGGGCTTGCCTTATTCGCTGCGTCTGCAAGTGAACGAGCAGATGTTAAAGCACAGACGGTTTCATATAGCTTGTCAAGCGTGTGTGTACCTTTTTGAAAATAAATAAGCTCTATCTTTTGTCAAGCTGTGTCATTAGGTATTTATTGGGGGCGCATTAAATTGATCAAATGCTTACTTATGATTAAAGAAAGATCTGGTATGGTGGGTAGTTTATAGAGCTGCAACGATTAATCGATTAGTTAACTATTAAATTAATCGGCAACTATTTTGATAATCGATTATTACTCGGTTTGAGTCATTTTTTACGAAAAATAAGTCAAAATTCTCTGATTCCAGCTTCTTAAATGTGAATATTTTCTGGTTTCTTTCCTCCTCTATGACAGTAAACTGAATATCTTTTGGGTTGTGGACAAAACAAGACATTTGAGGACATCATGATCAACATTTTTCACCATTTTCTGACATTTTATAGACCAAACAACTAATCGATTAATCGAGAAAATAATCGACAGATTAATCGACAGTGAAAATAATTGTTAGTTGCAGCCCTAGTAGTTTGAGGGATAAGAGAAAATGTGTTAACTGATTATTTTGGACATGCAACATCAGCTTGTTTGGTCTGAAGTCTGTTGCCTCATTTTAATCAGAAGGTGTTGGTCTCAGCCAGGTACAGTGGAAATGTTCTGAGAAACGTGTTGACCCTGTAAAACTCTGTGAAACTTGCACAACTTCCTCGTTCACAAGGTGTGAAAGCAGCTGAGGATTATTCTGAGATATTCTAGTTCTGCTTGGTCAGAAAGATCACATTCTATGACTCATAACTCGTGACTTTAATTAATCTACATTTTTGTGATAATACTACTTTATTTGTTCCAGTTGGAAGTCGAGGCAGTGCCGACATGGAGGGAGGGGGGGGGGGGGGGGGGTACATACAGTATTTATCAGTACATACAGTATTGATCAATACGACACTGAATACTCTTCACCATGAAAGCAGTCAAATTTAAAGATATTGAATATAAGCTTTATCAGTCAAGAGGCAGATTCCCTCTTCCTGCTGTTTTTGTTTACAGTTTTTTTTCAATTGCTAACAAGCATCGGTCAATACTGGAGCCACTTTTTCAAAACTCTTCATACAGTCTGCATTACCAACATGCATCTTGGCCCAAACAGTTCATCTCACCTCCAAAACTCTCTCAAACCACCAAAACACTTCATACATGTCTCAAAATAAGCTCGATAAATCAATAAATCAGTATTTCATTATAGAATAAGAATCACACCTTTTCACTTTATTGACTGTACTAAAGTATATGTAGCAAGAATGAATCAGAAATGCAGCAATTTACTTCAATATCCTTTATTTTTTCTATATCTTTGCATATAGTAATTTACTTATGAAAAGTAAAAAGTTGAAACAAAAAAAAAACAATTTCCTAAAATTCCAGGGCTGCAATAATACAGTAATTACAAAAAAAAAACCATCAACAACATGTATATTTTTGTCTGTTTGATAACGAGACTAAAAGCTTTCATTTGTGTTTGGAATGATTATTATTTCATTTTATTGTAAATATTCTAAGATTTTCTATATATGCTAAGATATTTCTATATACAGTATATATACAGTACTGTGCAAAAGTCTTAGGCACCCTAGATTTTTTATATAAATTTCTTAGAAGTCTTAGATGTGTATTTGTTTTCTGCATTAGTGTGTCAGTAGACTGCTGTTTATTGTAAATTTTTGAAAGTATCTTCGCTTTATGGATATCTTTGACATATGCCTAAGACTTTTGCACAGTACTGTATATCTATATATATACCATATTGAAATGGTTACTGCAGAAATGCACGAAATTTGCCATCATTCTGTTTTGAATGTGTTTTTAACAGTTTTGAAAACAGTGTGTTAGCATTTGAAAAATGTGCTGCAGATATATAGTGTTTTGCAGCTGGTGGAATATGAATGAGAAAAGAGTTCATGGATTTTGGAAAATGTGCTCATTGAATGCATTTTGTGTGAAAGCAATGAAAAATGATTCACAGTTTGGTCCACATAGACTTCTGTTTCACTGACTGTGTGAAGAGTTTTGACAATGCATGTTGGCAATCGAAAAAAACTGTAAAAAAAAAAAAAAAAAAGCTAGTAGATGAAGGTTGAGAACAGTAGAAGTTGATGAAAGTGTAGAAGGGACATTTGCAGAGAATGAATGAGAGTTTTCCCCTTTTTCAGCCTACCTGAACTTGTGTCTGGCTTCCAGTGATAGATGGAGAATGAATGGCAGGAGAGAGAAACATTAGGAGTGAAAATGATGGTATTACATGGCTTTCAGACTGGAAAAAAAAAAGAAAGGAAGAGAAGTTTCAGGTCATGGGAGCTCTCCAACTGTAGTTAAGGAAAGTCATGGAAAAGTCCATAACCAAGTCTAAATCCTCCAAAATATTGTTTGTTTACTTACACTTTCATATCACTTGTTCCGCCAAGGAGATGACGAAGGATCACAATGAATTCTGGGTAAGATGCGTTCCCTGTGGGGGGGGGGGGGGTCTACATCATCCTCGTCGTGGACTCGCTCCCTCTCGGGCCCTCGGAGGAATCGATCGGAAAGTTCACTTCGGTTATCGGATCCCAAGCCATCGATCCGCCGACGAGACCACCGGCTGAACCGCTAACCACCCCCACCCCCCCCTTTCTCCCTCGACAACAGCGCCCGATTGGCTGAGAGGCTGCGGCATCAGCACCGGCAGGCACCAACCAGCTGCAGGGAGGGAGGAAGAGGAGGAGGAGGAGGAGGAGGAGGAGGAACAGCTGTAGGTGAAATGAAGTGGAAGATGGAGAGACAAGGAAGGAAAGAGGGAAGGATATCAGAGCAGGTGAAAGAGAGAATGTAAGTGTAGAAAAAAAAAATGTTGGTAGTATCAAATGCAATAAAAACTGTAAATGCAGTAAAACTACTATTCTATATTCACTAGTATACTGAATAATAACTAGTGGAATTGGATGAGAGACTAGTGCTAATTAAAAGAGTGAGTTAGTGTGTAACGAAAAACTATTAATACACTAAAAATGTAGGATTCACAAAACCTTAAGAAAAAAAATCTCAAGTGCCATTTTTTTCTTAACTTTAGACTTAAGAAAAAAAATAGGAAAAAATCCTATTCTCAAAAACAGTCCTTATATATTTTCTTAACTTTCTTCTTATGTGTCTTCCTAAGAAAAAACTTAGGAATAAAGGGTATTCTTAAAATGAAAGTTCTCACATTTGTTCTTGATTTTTTTCTTAACTTTAAGACAGCCCTAAGCCTCTAATATCATATATTTAAACACATTTTAGACAAGTAGGTTATAGTTCAAAGTCTTCATAGGTAGGTTTAAATCTTTGCTCTAGTTGCCCTAAATAGGTTTTTCCCCAATTGTTGTGTAGATGGAAGCACTTTGGGTTGCCTCCTAGCCTCCTAGCCTTGTCTCCTAGCCTCCTAGCCTTGTCTCCTAGACTCAATGGCAGTAAACCTAAAGTTTATTAACCAGAATTAATTCAGGCCCTATTTTGAGAAGTTCTTAAGTAGGAAAATTAAAGATATTCATAAGAAATGAGACTGTTACTAAGAAAATATTGAGGAATTGCACTTAAGAGCCTTCTTAAGAACGTCCTAAAATTTCCTCTTATGTCATTTCTTAAGATCTATCTTAAGAACACATTGGTGAATCCGGCCCCTGGTTTATATGTGAATAGTTACTATCAGTCATTTAACACTATACTAAAAAATATTAGTCATTAGTACTTAAATTAGAACTTTTTATACAAGCCAAGGATATTTCTCATACCACCTTATTCACGGTCATTTTAAGAATAAGGTTTTGCACTGAGAACCCAAGACAAACATGGGAGGGACTTCACTCCATGATGGGAAGGGGCCCTACAAAACAAAGAAATACTAATCTGGAAAGTCCTGCGACTGTTCATGATCATAATGTGTTTCATGGATGTTTTGATTCTGCTGAGAGAATATGAGCACAGGTTTTTTGTGACAACATTCCTAAATGTCCTGTAGATATCAGAGGAGGAGGTGGGCCCCCTGCCCCGCACACATTACACCCCATAAAGTCCTGATGGGCTGCAGGGCAGAGTTCTGAAACTGAGCTGTATCATCTAACTCTAACCCTTGTTGATTTTAGTTAAGCTTTAATACAATGCAAATTCACACACTGCTGCAGCTATAATGGAATGCTCTCTGATGTGGTTGTTTTAAGTATGTGTGTTTTATCACCTGTGCTATTTTCTGTATATACAAACTTCACAACAGCACTGTACACTTATGTATGGAAACCCATTTCTGCCAGTGTGATGAAAAAAAATAGATCCTGTAAGTCATTATAATGAGAAACTTTCTCAAAATAACGACTTAGTATCTCAAAATAATGAGAAACTTTCTCAAAATAGTGACTTAGTATCTGAAAATAGTATTTGAGAAGGTTTCTCATTATTTTGAGATACTAAGGCATTATTTTGAGATACTAAGGCATTTTGAGATACTAACTCATTATTTTGAGATACTAAGGCATTTTGAGATACTAACTCATTATTTTGAGATACTAAGGCATTTTGAGATACTAACTCATTATTTTGAGATACTAAGGCATTATTTTGAGAAAGTTTCTCATTATTTTGAGATACTAAGGCATTATTTTGAGAAAGTTTCTCATTATTTTGAGATACTAACTCATTATTTTGAGAAAGTGTCTCATTATAATGACTTACAGGACCGTTTTTTTCATCACACTGGTGGAAATTGGCTTCCATACTTATGTACAGTACTGTGTGAAAGATGAAAAGTTCCTAAATATCCAAAAATGTACTATAAAGAGCAGTCTACTGACACACTAATGCAGAAAACAAATAAACATCTAAATAAAAAATCTAGGGTGCCCAGACTTTTGCACAGTACTGTAAGTATGCAGATGATATGGCTCTTGTTGGTCTATTGTACAAAGATCAGATAGGGAGTGACCATCTTTGATCAAGGATGTCCTTAAGGGATAAGTGGGTGATTTTGGACCTATATGTAATTTGTCTCTTACATACCTGTAGTACTTGGACCCACAGACAATATTGACTCCGGAGTCAGCTGTTGGTTGAAACAGTGAGCTCTGTTGCTCGGCCTCTTGCTGCAAACAATGAGTCCAAATGGAGTTTGTCAAAATATCTCTAGAAAAGTTGATAAGATAAGATAGACTTTATTGTCCTGAAGGAAATTTGTCTTGGACACATACAGTATCTGCTGTTAAAATACAAATAACATAGTGCATACATACAATACATACATACACAGGCTGTCACCTACAGTATACACATGAACACACAGTACCTACAGTACATGCACAGACTGCCATCAACCAACACATTGCACACCACCCACTGTACAACACTCCTCTAGTCGAGATAAAACAGCCTCATCGACATAGTCTTCATAGAATATACATATGTACAGTTCAAATTAAAAGCAGCTTTACAGGGGTTGGCCTCTGGCTAACTTGCCATTTAGAGCTTTGATGGACAGGGGGACAAAGGAGTTCTTGAAGCGGTTTAGCCTGCACTGGGGGACTCTGAAGCGTCTGCCTGAGGGAAGAAGCTGGTAATCAGGGTGGAGGACATGGGGTGGGGTCTGAAATAATTTTTTGGGCCTGTCTGTTGATTGTTTCATCAAAGACAGCCTGGAGTGTGGGACGCTGCCTGACTCCCATGATTTTCACGGCTCTCTGTGTTAGCCGAGTAGTCTGGGCTTTCTGTACACTGAGGCCAAACCAGACTGAGATGCCGTACAGCAGGACGCTCTCAGCTAGGGCATGGTAGAAGAGGAGCAACACTTTCCGGTTGACACCAAAGACCCTCAGCCTACAAAGGAAGTGGAGCCGCAGTTGGACCCTAGAGTAGACACGACACGATTCCGACGCAATGCACACTTTGATCAGGAAATCACGGAACTGTTTTTCTCTGCCGCAGCACAGACTGCCGCGGGGTGAAAGGTCGTTACTGGCGGAGGGATCTAGTTTCGGACGGAAATGGTGCACTGCTGGATATTTCCTCTGTGTGTCCCCCTCGAAGAGACGGACAAGAGTCTGACTTTTTCACCAGCACGTGAACGCACCACACGCTTGTGGATCGGAGGACCGCGGTCAGACTTGTCCGAAAAAATCCACAAATAAATGCGACCGTATCAACAGGTGTGTGGTGATTTGTGAATGCGGATTTGACGACCTGTCAATATATGCAAAAAAAAAAACGTTTGGAAAAATCTACTGCCAATTTGGAAATATAGTGGAAAAATAGTATATGTGGAAATGTGGAGATTTATTCAAGTCGTGATATACTTTGTCATACTTGATTTGTGACTTGTGTGTATTTATTTATTTTATTTTTAAGACAAATCTGACTCCATACTATTCTGATGTGCAATAACAGGCTGCATGTAAACACTCCCAATCAACCCAAAACATCCCTTTAAAAACTGTGATCCCCCGCCCCCCCCACTGGAATAATGGCAAAGAGAGTGAAGAAAAGAAACTGCAACAGAAATATTGACTGGTATTGGTTGCTGAGGCTGAGCCCAACCAAAAGCCATTGTTTGGTTCTGATTGTTGTCAGAAATGAACAGAAAATGGTTTGATATTAAACTTACTACAAAAAAAAAGTGCAAGTGTGGGCGTTAGATTATGTCTTACATTATAAGGCTCTATGTCCATGTAAATTACTGTAGAACTGTAGAATATTCATAACTAACAAACCTGTACCATACTGTGAGTAAAGGAGTAAAATCTTGAATGAATAGAAGGATTTCATTGGTGGAATCTGTGATGAATCATAGCTTTTACCTTTATATTTCCTTGGTATAGCTGTTGTATTATTTGCTTTCTACTCTTTGTTGTGTTACATTTGCTCTGTTTTCTGATCGTGTGCAAGTCTTTTTCATGCTTTGGCAACACAAATGCCAATAAAGCTGGATTGAATTGAATTTAATAGAACTGAATTGACGAATTGAAGGCATGACCAGTGACAGCAAAGTTAGATCAATCAAAATAGGCAGAGATGAGATTTTCTTTGTGTGGAGGTCCAGCTTTGTTTCTTTCTCAGAGTGCAGACAGATTTTATTCCCTGGTTGAAAAACGTAGCATCAAGTTTGGCTCTTGAGAAACTCACTTATATAGTTAGGAAGAAAGCTTCTGAGTTTTATAACATCTGGGAGATGTTTTTGGAATTTTTAAAAAAAAATGGTGACATTGAAGAGGCATTGGAAGTGTGAAGTTACAGTGAAAATAACTAATCTATTGTGAGGAATGTGTGCTGTATGCTGCTCTATGTTGTGATTGTATTCTTATTTTATTTTTTCTATTCATTTTATTTATTTACTTACTCAAGTTTTCTTTCCATTGTAAATTTTTTAACTTGATTATTAGCAAATGAATTATTTTTAAGTGATATTTTATTATTATTTATATACTGCCATATGTTTTTTTGGGGGGAAGGTTCAGTTGTTATGTACAATGTGTTAAATGTATGTATGTATGTATTGCATTTCAAAGGCCTCGGGTGGATGGTTGTGACTGTACAGTATGGTCTCAGCCTGGTGAATGAACGGGCGCCAGAGAGCAGACATCATCCAAAAGTTTCACTTTGTTGCGGGGAAGGAAGGAGGCGAAACCTGCCCGGATACAGCGCTGGCCCTGCCGGCCAATCAGCGGGCAGGCCCGTCTATAAACAGTTTTGACAGCCCCAGCAGCTGCCTTGAGGTCAAAGGTGGCTCATTCAGTCTCAAAGGCCCTTTAACCACCCCCACCCCCACCCACCCCCCACCTCCACTGAGCACGGCTGGCTGGGAAAACCCGGGGGAGGAAAGAGGGGTGTGTGGGATTTGCCCTGCAGACAATAACACAGCCACTGGTTGCTTTCAGACACACTGGAGTTAGCAGGGACTACCTGGGCTTCAGCTGGGCATGGTGAGCATGTGTTACTGTCCAAACCTTCTTATAAGGGAGTCCACATTGGAAACTTTTTAGGTTGACCTGTAAAGAAACCCGCTCACTCACCCACATCCTCACAGTTAGTGGCCTCAAAGCACATTTTAGATACAATACAAAAGTTTCCAGACCTATCAAGCTTATTTCATGATGTTTTTAGTCAAATGATCTCACTGCACTGGCAGATAATCTTGCCGGTTTCACAAAATTTCACTTGATACATGCCAATATGATGAAGAAATCATCATTAAACAAAGAAGAAAAATCTTTTTACTTTTTACTTTTTACCAAGTAAATGTCCTGAAACAAGTTACACGCTCCTGAAAAAAGTCCAATTTGTTGAAACCGGTAAAATGATCTGCCAGTGCAGTGAGATGGTTTCACACAAAAGGCAAGGCAGCTTTATTTGTATAGCGCATTTCATACACTGAGGCAATTCAAAGTGCTTTACAGAGTAATATAAAATACAGTAAAGGTAAAAAAAAAAAAGTACAATTAAAAAGTGCAAAAGAGATCCACAAGATAAAAGACTTAAAAAGTAAACTAGTGCAGTTCAAATCAAGTGAAATCGAAGAAAAGACAAGTGCAAGAGGATTGGAAAAGTGTATTAAAATCACATTTAAAAGAAAAAGAAAAAAGATCTAAATAAATATAACCCGATTAAAAAAAAAACAGTTTACTCCCCGTTCACGGCCTGGAGGAGGGGCGTCAACATGGGGACACCGCAGGGCTTTCACACCTCTATTCCCACCTAACGCCCCTCACACGGCGGTCATGTGACCTCAACGACTTCACGGTGCGAGTCACCAACAGAGATGAAACGCCCACGGGTGCCGGAACGTCTTCAGCTGGTCAAACCTCGGGGGGCCGGGGGGGGTTTCTATTTTTTTGGACATCTGACTGAAATGATTCTATGTAGACGTATTTGTGTCAAAGCGCAAATAATAGAGTTTAATAATTGTAATTGCAGAGGAAACATTCAACTGAATAGAGTTTGTTTTTGTTCCCCCGGTCAGTCAGAGAGAGAGAGGGAGAGAGAGAGAGAGAGACAGACAGAGAGAGAGAGAGAGAGAGTGTGCCGTGTGCAAAAAGTTCTTATTTATGAGAGTCAGGTTGTGAATTTTGTAGCAAAAATGAATCGATTGCTGTCACAGGAAAGAGAAATGGATAGAGATACTGAATGAAGAATATCATTATATCAGAATGTCATTATAGTTAATCTACTTTTTTTTTTTATTGTTATTCTATCTATAGTGAATCGAATTTGCACTTATCTATCAGATGTGACAGTAGCTATTTTAGTAGTCACGAATTCCACGGTACAATAAGAGTCTCTCCAACCTCTTCCGTTGACTCGGAGAACACAGACACACACACACACACACACACACACACACACACACACGCAACCTGATACCAACCAAGCCTTCCCTTTCTCTCTTTAAAAGCAGTAATGTATCCCAGAGTTTCCCTAGCATTGAATAGGTGAGCGGGGGTGGGGTGGGGTGGGGTGGGGTGGGGTCACTCTGCCTTAAAGAGCTTCTAACCCCTAAAGGAATGTCATTAAATCTGGGTTTCCAATGGAGTTTTAATATTAGTATGAAAATGGTCAAACTTAAAGATACTGGATATCAGTGTCCAAACAAATCTGATTCCAGTCCCTGTAACTTGGCCTGTGCTCTTCTTCTCTAGTGTGCATACCAGTTAAGAAATAGCTGTATGTATGTTTTTTGTTTTTTTTGTGTGTTTTTAGTATGTGTTAATGTGCTTATTTAATATTTTTGAGTATTTGGAGATTTGTCATACACCATTCAAATATTTTATTTATGTGTATAGGGGGCGAATATGAGCGTGTGTGTGTGTGTATATGTGTGTATGTACGCATGTGCATATGTGTGTACATGTGTGTGTATATATATACTGTGTGTGGGTATTTGTATGTATAGCCATATATGTATATACTTTCTTATGTTTTGGAGGAAATCTTTAGAGATGGTGTATGTTTTGTACCAAAAACCCCAATAAAAAGAGTAAAAAAAAAAAAAGAAAATAGCTGCATATGAGCATCAGTCCAGACTTTGTTTTGTTCTGCTAGGCTTTCCGAGCATGAGGAACTGCTGGCTATCACATGGCAGCATCTGTCTCCTTGCGTTTTGGGGTCATTTCCTGTAGTTAATTTGGATTAGGCTCTCGCTCCTATAGCAAACCTCACCACGGCTCTCCTGCTGGAGGACTGAGACTGAGAGTTTCACATGGACTGCGATATTCGGGTTAAGACTAGGGCTGGGTTTAAAAGATTTTCCGATTTAATTCAATCTTAATTTGAATGATCCGATATCGATTCATAAAATCCTGAGATCGATCTTTTAATATATGCCTTTTCCCATGGATGCTTGAAGCTTGAAGCTACACTGCACTAAAGAAAGCTCTTATCTGGTCACTCTCACTGACTGTAGAGTCTGTAGAGTTGCACAACTTGCACTGTATTGTGTTGACTGCTGTAGTGTGTTGGTCATGTTAAATAAAAAGTACATTAATGTAACTGCTTTGAGGTCAATTCTAAATGTAAACATTAATATTTTTAATAATGCACCAGGTTAGAGGGTTCCTTGTACAATTTACAGCATTAGTTCTCTGAGAATCTCTTTCATATCCAAGCAAAATTGGTATTGTACCTGAAATATCCCTAACCGAATCGATATTGAATCGAATCGAATCGGAAATCGAATCGAATCGGGAAATCAGTGGCGATACCCAGCCGTAATTAAGACAATACTCTGAATAAGACACTGCCATGTAAACAGCATTTTCTGATTACCTTAACCCGAATAAGGCCATAGTCGGAGTAAGCAATAGTTGAATTAAGACATGTGGAGTATTCTGATCTTAGTCGCATTATTGCAGTGCATTGTAGACATGTATACACCTTAATCGCACTATGACGTCCTATCAGAGTTTTCGTAGCATTTTGCGACACGTACGACAATCCAACTGCCTGCCGTAGCTTCCAAAAAATAACCTCTCGAAGCACAGTTTTTTCCAAATTAGCAAGAAAATATTCATAAGAGTATATACCACGGCAGCAACATGACAGAAAGGCTTTCAGGTTAAATTACAGAGGGAAACTCGGACGTAGGACTTCGGGACGTAACGTGGGCGTGCGTCTTCAGTCATTAATCGGACTCTGCTCTGTAGCATGTGAACGGGAATATGAATGGAATATTCTATAAGGTCAATCAATAATAAGTCAGTGGCATTGAACAGAAACACAGACAAAGACACCCTGTTAGAACGTTTTAGCCTAAAGTGTCTAAAGTGAAACCTGGGCTCCATAGCTCCTCATTACTCTGCGGGCTTATCATGGCATTTTGGGATTATATTATGTATTATGAAAACAAGGCATATTATGAAAACAAGGTTAAGTTTTGAAAAGTTGACATTTTGGAGATCTAGCTCTTCAATCTTCTAGTTCCTCAGCCTTAAAACAATGATGTGTGTGTGTGTCTGTAGGTTTCTTTTCTCAGTGTCATTTGTCTAGTGCGTTGTCATGTCAGTGACTCCACTACAGACATGAATTACACCGATCCCCCCCCCCCACTCCCGTCTCTCTCTCTCATCCCACAGCAACAGCAACATAATCCACCTCACTTGTTGCTGCGGGAAAAGAAAAGGCATAGGGAGAGAGAGAGAGAGAGAGAGAGAGAGAGGGAGAGAGAGAGGGTGTGTATGTTTTGTGTGGGAGAAAGAGGCAGGGCGAACAAGAGACTAGAGACAGATGGTGTGGTAACTATAGAGAGGGAGGGGAGGGAGCCAGGATGCCCCCCCCCCTCCCCCCCACATCCAAACACCAGATGCCCCCTTCCTCTGAATTAGGCCGGTGAGGCAGCCACCCCCCCCCCCCCCCCCCCCCCTGTCTGTGTTGGGGGATTTTTTTTTTTTTTGGTGAGCATTGCTTTGAGTACAGGAGGCTATACCACACTCTCAGTACAACAGGTGCAGACACACTATGAGTTCAAAGACAAAAAAGCTTCTGCACACTGTCTCCAATGCAAGTTTCATATTCATATATATAGGAATAGAAGCCACACAGAGTGCACAGAACAGATAGAGGCTATAAAAGGGCCATTCGTTCATCACAGGCAGTAATTCCACCTGTGTGGAATCAAGAGAAATTTTCATTTTGGTATCATTTACATTTTATCACCTCATGCATTTAGCAGTCATACAATTCACTTATTTTTGAGAGAGTCTAGAGCAGTGCTTCTCAACCTTTTTCATATCAAGGACCCCTAATTTAGTCCACATTGGAGCCACAGACCCCCATTTGATGAGTTTTTGTCTTTCTGACAATATTTTTATTGTTAGATATGATTTTGTCCAGAATCCAATGACTATCTGTATTGTAGGTAGAGAGATAACAGTGAAACTATGATCAAAACAGTCATTCTTCTACATTCTGTAATTGTGTTCACTTCTTGTAAATGAAATAATAGTGAAGTTTAACAATTCATCAATTTGCTGCGGACCCCCTGGAACCCCCTCAAGGACCCCTGGTGGTCCCCGGACCACGCGTTGAGAACCACTGGTCTAGAGAATACAATCTTGAGGATAAGTAGGTTATTTACATTGCAGTCAATTCACAATAGAGGCCCCGAGAAACACGATCAAGAGAGTAGAGACACTATGAGGCTTCTAGATGCACAATGATCATAAATCATATAACATAAAGAACATTATACTTAAGCACTTGCATCTTCTTTCCTCTGACCTAAAGTTAAGTTCACAATTTAAAGATCCCTCTTTCTTGTATGATGTGGTAAATAATGTATATGAAGTATGTATATGACCTAGTATAGGATGTATATGATGTAGTATGGTATATGACATGTATATGATGGTATGTAAAGCCCTTTGAGACTTGACTGTGATAAAGGGCTATATACATAAACTAGACAAGACTAGAGTGTACGTGTTCCATAACTTGCAGTAGATTAACAAAAACATGAAATATGAACTTTTGGACTCTTAATGTTTTAGAAGACATGCCCGACCAGTTTTAACAGATTTATTGATGACACTTTTTAAGTCTCAAATTTGACTTATGACAGTCGTGAAGTGAGTTTCCTCTACTGTAGGAACCTAGACCTATCCTGGATCTGCATTCTCTCAGCTGTATTGTGGAGAGACCTTTCCACATGCTCACTACCAAGCACCCATTGGACTGTGTGTGCAGCCAGTAGACCGGTTCACAACAATAGACCTATTTCCATGTGCCTATCCTCCCAAAACAAAGGAAATTCCTAAGTTGTGCCTTCCAGGGGACAGTGTATAACTCTCTCTCTCGGGTCTGGAGCCACTCCACCGGCAGGGTCTGAGAATACTTCTTTCTATCTGGATGACCTGATCTTAATGGCCCCCACAGTGGAGTTGGCTATGTCCCCGCACAGCCCAGTTAGTGAGCCATATCAGCCTCCTGGGATTTGCAATCAAGTGGAAAAAGTGCTCGCCAATCCCCAGCCAACAGGCTGCCTATCTGCGTGTCCAGCTGGATTCCTCCATTATGAGAGCCAAGCTCATAAAGCCTCATAGAGCCATGGTGGGATCTCCCTCTGGTGCTGTGTGGGCAATCAAGCGTTTGAGCCTATTGCTCAAATACCTCTGAAATGGCTGTCAATCAAGACAGCCTTGTTGCTAGCTTTGACGTAGGGCTGGGCGATATGGCTGAAATCAATATCATGATAATCATAAGGATTTTTCTCGATGTCAATATATATCACGATATGGTTCATGTATGCAAAATCACGTTAAATATGGTAATGTTAGGTGTGATGTCAAACAAAACAAAAATATTCAAATAATATTCCTACCATACCTCATTTTATCAGAGTTTTTAAGTAAAATTTGCTTGTCATCATCAATTTAGACAGCAGAAATGTGTGTCACGATATCAAAATATCTTCATATCATCACGATATGATTCCACTAAAAGACGCTAAACGATAATATTGAATTATCGCCCAGCCCTACTTTGACGTCAACAAAACACTGCACACCCCCAAGCTGTCTGGCTATTAATGGAGATCGAAGCAGGGCAGTGCTGAGGACCCAAGCATGCATTGATTCTTAAAAATATCAGGAGTTCATTCAGGTCTCACGCCGTTACCCTGAGCGCCTTTTTCCCTCCCCCCTCACAGGGAAGGAGAGAGAGGAGAGTCTCCACAGAGTCTGTCCAGAGGCGTGTTATGTGGAGCGCACAACTGCTGTCAGATCAGCACAGCAGCTGTTTGTGCGTTACAGTGAGACATCGGTGGGGAAACCCCTCCCCAAACAGCGGCTGGCACACTGGCTGATTTTTCTGACTTGCAATAATAAGTAACAAGGATTACGAATGATGCATTGAACATTATATCCCTCCCCTCCCCTCCCCACACCGAGAACTCCCAACCCCCATACATCACCCACACGAAAAAAAAAGGGGGGAACAAAATACATACAAAGGACATAAACAATGAAGGAGGCAACAAAAAGTAAAAATAAACCAAATCTCTACGATTAGGTGGTGATAATCCACAATATTCTCTAGGTTAATACATTTGTTTATATTAAAAAACATCAGAATCTTCCCCATCCACAAGCATATTTTTTAATATTGTTTGCCTAAGATGGGTCATCTTCTCTAACGCCATACTTGATGCCATCTCTTTGATCCACTTGCCTATACTAGGTCTGTTCGTCCTCTTCCAGTTAAAGGATTAGCCTTAGTGTACTAGTACTAATATGGCTTGGTGGATCTCTTTAAAATGATCTGTCTGACCAACCTGTAGAATTTCAAGTGGATTTTACAGTTAGGTTGAGAGATAACAGTGAAACTATGATCAAAATAGTCATTCTTCTACGTTCTCCAACTTCTTGTAGATGAAATGCTGCAGTTTAACAATTCATCAGTTTGCTGGGGACCCCCTGGAACTCCATCAAGGACCCCTGGTGGTCCCTGGACCCCACGTTGAGAACCACTGCCTTAGAGGGTAAAGTCCCTCATGGGCCAGTCAGTAGTATTCTTTGCATCCAGGTAATGAGTGACCAAGACTATGTCCCTAATTAGAAAACAGTTACTAATCTATGCAGAGTTATTGGACTGGGTACATAATAATCCATAGAAACATAATAGGTTCACCTAATGCAGCATTAGACTTCCAAGGCACAGATCATTGTCAACAACTGTCAAACTGCCAATGCCCACATCAAACACTTGAAGACACTCCCTAACCAGTTATGTGGCCTGAAACCACTTTATGGGCCACAATTAGTGTATTCATCAAAAACTCTGACATCAAATAGTCATTAGTGTTTTCCCAGATGCAACAGCTGTCCCCAGGTCAGTTCTCTACAAAAATATTTATATGCTGCACATAGAGGTGAGCACTACTAATTGGAATTTACCCCCCAGACGTTTTAAAACTTGTCTTATGAAAAAAAGTGGCATGGCATTTATACATCACTATTAAGCAAATGCAACACATGGCCCAAAACAAATCAAGACAAAACCCACCAACAAAATATTTCAATTTCATACGGTTTATTGTCATAAAAATTGTGACACAAAACTGTACAAGTGTCTGATCGACTTACTTTAAAAAAAAAAAAAGAAGTACATTAAATGCATACTGTGGTTCACATAGCTTACAAAGTCTACATCTTTTCAAATCCCTGTCTAGTACAGTAAACAATTGGACTGCTCAACAGTCCGTAAGGAGAGGGTGCTACAGGACGACTGAGGTCAGCGCATACGGACGCTGGTAATAACATCACTAACCAACCACCTCACAGCTTATTCGCTAAAGAGAGCCTGGAGGGGGAGGACAAAAGCTGGCAACCCCTCAAAGTGAAAAGATTCGCATAAGTTAGGCTATTCATCTTTGCCCCCCCCCTTTGACCATGTGAACAGTAAAGCTTTCCTTTAAAAATACACCCAGCTACTGGGATTGAAAGAGTTAAAAATTATGTCCCACTGCTAAAGAGATTTTGCCAAATTCAAGTTCATCTGAATACTGACTATTGCACAACAGGAACTAAGAAGGGAAAATGTTTTGGCAGCAATATAGTTAACACAGTGTTGTTGCTTTAAGGCAGTACAACAGAAAGGAGGCAGCTCTCTGTGGGAAGCCAGACATTTCACTAACAGCACAGGTAGGCTCAATGGTCCCATAGCAAACCAGCAGTGCATTGGATTACACAAATCATTAGTAAAATAAATCTGGTAAATGTATAGGTACCTGAATATTTTCCAGTTCTGATTGCTTTTACATTCATGTAAAGGTGTTATGAGGAATGACTATTGCACCATTAGAAACTATTATATTAGCATCTCAGTATTTTGGCTATGTGCAGCTCAGGCTTGTGGATTAGTGACACAGGAGAGACAACACAATACAGTACATATCCAGAGTCCCTGCAGTGCAAAGTAAGCCTTACTGGCTGCTAGTTAAACAATATTCAAAATTGCTGCTAACCCAACAGAAATGATGACCTATCAACAAACCAGTGTTTTTTTTTAAATGCCCAGATTCATTTCAATAGGTGATGGAACAGAAAACTAAAAGAGAGGACTGTAGGTGGTCAATGGCCAGAGACGCAGGCGTCTTCAGCTGCTGGTGGTGCCCGGTGCAGTGCAGTGTTAACCGGCCTGCAGCACTAGCTGGACACGGTCATCAGGTAGTTTTTCGGGGGGCTTCGGCGGCCGCTCATCAGGAAGCCGTTCTTACAGTTCAGCGTGTTGTTATAAGGCGACTCGGCCAGGCTGACGGGCGAGGCTGCGGGGCTGGGGGTGGAGGGGGCCTCGGTCTCGTACAGGACGCAGATGGAGCCGTCCTCCCCGATGCGGTAGGAGACCTCGTAGGGATCCACCCACAGCGTCAGCTCCCGGGGCAGCAGTCCGAAAAGCTGGTCGGGGGTCAGTCCGATCCGACCGGCCGCCCGGCCGATTAGAGGGTCCATTTCGTGGTTAATGCGGATGCAGCGGTAGCCGGAGCCTTTCTGCGGTCTGTCGGGGAACCAGTGGTGCTGATAGTGTTCTGCAACAGTAAACAACAGCCAGTCAGACCACTTGTTGAATCGACGCAACTAACTCGTTTACCTCAGTTATCAAGTTACATTAACCGCACTTTACATTAACAACATTGATAATCTTGGGTAGTTCAAAGCTTTTTTGTATTCGGCCCCGTTAGGTGCCATTATCTCTTGAAAGGAGAGGACATCAGGACAAAGGAGTAGTGTAATGATACCCTGCATATCGGCAAACAACGCTACGTAGCGTTAGCTGGTAGAACCTGATTTAAACATTTTACGAATAGTTAGGAACTACTCTTCGATTTGATATGCAGGTAATACACCAAGCGGTACTTGCGCCAATAAAATGTAGACATAATAACCATGTTATTCACATCATCCAAAACACACCATAAAGGGCGGTAGCGAACAGTGGGAACCAAAGTTGATGCTTCATTGAAATAAAGTGCTGCTTGGTGTATTATACTATGCTGACTATGCTGCCAATTCTTTCAGTCATTCGTAAAATGGCTCAAATCATAGAGTGGAGTTTGGCGTGACGCTCTCACCACACGAAAACAGGATTTATTTGGCTCTGACCAGCCTCGAGAGACTTAGCAAGCTAACCACTAGCCAGATAAACAAACATTGGCCTTGTGGGTTAACCGTGCAGACAAAGAGCACAACCCTAGACTAAAATTAAACGTAAAACCATCAATATAACGCGAAAAGAAGTGATAATTGCCTGCTACCCGTCGAATAGACTATCTTTAGTGAGCGTTGTGAGCGAACGCTCACTAAAGATAGCTAGCATTAATATGCTAGCATGGCTGTATGTGTGGGCTAAGACAAAAGGCTGACTGTAACAACAGGGTTAGCTAAACTGTTAGCATGAGCAAGCAGCTGGCGTCGAACGTTACCAGACTAACAGAAAACGAATCGTTACTTTTCCATATAATTTACAGCTAAATTGCGTATTACAGCAGATTATTTTCTTACCTGACAATGACTGTTGGAGACAATCCCTGAAAACCTGGAGCTGCTGTTCGTTCAAACAACCTCTTGTTCTCAAAAGTCTGGATACGAAGGTCGCCGCTGCCGTTACTTCTGGCATCATTTCGGTTCTTGATCCGTATCCTTGGTTCATATTGCCCACAATATAGTCGTCTCCACAACTGAAGCAATCTTTTTCGGCAGGAAATAAACAAAGTGAATTGGTTGGAGTCAAGCCAGCCAATTCACGGCCTTACACCGAGACGAAAAATGTCGGTAATCTTGGGAAATCAGAAGTAATATCAACAAGTCGGCTTCGGCCAACAATGGAATTCCTTGTATCGAATATATTCCAAAGAAATCTTTACGCTGCCATGTAGCGACCTGCAGAGCTCTTCGACCAAAGTTGACTATTAGCTAGTGTTGTCGAGTCTTTTATCAAGAGCTACAGAAGGGATGATGTCACTTGATTGTTTCCTTGATTGATTGGTGAAGGAAACCAATAACATTTATCGAAACCGCCCCTAGTAGCCGTATTGACTTGTGATTGGTTTGTGTCGTGGAAAACACTGGAGGGGTGGGGTTTGTGTGTAAAAAAAAATGCAAATACAGTTTCTTCCGTCCACTGCCATATATGGAGATTCACGTCAGCGCTCAACGGTGTTCATGACGTCAGTCCAACGGAAACACCCTCTTACCGTAAACTTCCACAGAAAGCTGCTGTGTATCAGAACATGTACAAAACATTCATTCAACATATATCAATCATATATTAGCAGTGATTGAAAAATGAGATGTCATGCAAGAACGTAAAAACATTTAACAGGGGAGGGTATGAGTGGATAGTAGATTATAGCCTACTAGACTGGATTCTAGCACATTTGGTGTAGGCTACATGTTTTGAGTCAAGGACACTAGAGAGTAGGTGTAGCCTAGTGGAGAAAGTCTACTTTCTGGAATACAGAAAATCGTTTTTTTTTCCAACAGCTGAATCCAACAAGTGATTTAAACACATCCTTTCAACACAACAATACTCACACTGCAGTTACATATGTCTTTAAATAGCTGCCACTGAACAATTATCACAACATTTCAGTTATAATAGTCCATTTGCTACTTTTTTTTTTTTAGCATTGCTCACACACTTCCTTGTTTACTTTGCTTGCTGCTGCTCCTCTGCCACAGATCAGAAGAAGTGGAAGAACAGGATTTTGTTGCTTTAGTTTGAAAGCAGTCATGTCATGACATGTCATTTTTAAAATCAACCATAAACAATCTACAGCAGATGTTTCTCGGCTTTTGTGAGTGTGGTTGATTGTATTAGTGTGATTATAACTGGAAATAGTGATTTTTCCTACCTTAACTGCCAACACTGGTGGATTTGCTGCTATTTTTTACTGTTTGTGTTGACACACCGACACAACTGAAACTGTCAACTGAAAAGTCCCACAGTCAGTTTGTATACTGAACATCCGATGAATGCATCATTGGTCTACTTGCCAAGGAGCTCATAACATTTCTAATACGGCAAGTTTCAGGCAATGGATAATGGGGCATTGGATGTAGGAAGGTCCCACTGCAGTGTGAGTGTTATTGTGTTGAAAGGTGAAGTAAGTGATGAAATTTCCAACACAATCAATTGTCATGATGGCAAAAACTTTGCCTGGTGTCCATCCCCCATGAATCACAGTCTTTAGAACTTTTTGAATTTGCATGGCGATTCATAGCGGTCTGGACGCAAGCCTAATCCATGACTGATTCACTGATGTCATTTCTCGCCCCAACCGATTGTTTGGTGTTAGTTGTCGGTTATCAAAATCTTTGACCAATCACAGTAGCAGATTGACGTAATCTGGAAACGCCTCAGAGCGACAACAATCATGGCGGCGTTCACCTCTGAGCTTTTAAACATGCTGATTGTTTCTGTGTTAATTCATCGATGGCATTCCGTTTTTTAAAGGACACAGCTGGTGTTTTTAAATACATTTCTTATCGTCGACAAATCCTATGAAAATAACAAAAATCAACAATGCGTTTGCTCTACTCCCGTTACTTTCTGACTTCCCATGTACCGTTTTTAGCCTTCAACCCGGAAGTCATTGGCTCCAATTGTAAGCTAAAAACCTTTAAATTCAGCTCACAAAGACATAGTTTCTTTTAAAAAAATCGCTAACTGTTACCATGAAAAGTCAGGCTGTTGTAGTTATTACCAAATCAAATCCAAATGGGAATAAAATCTTCTTTACGCCGGGGACTATTTTCTGTGCTACGGAACTACTTTCCTGAGATCGCAAAGTGTTTACAGCCGGCTTATTAAGTTGTTTGAGGAAAAAGTCGGCCGGCCCGGTGCATGGTGATGATGGCTCTGTGACGGGTTTTTAATCGTTTTTTTAATACAATGGGGTTCTATGGCTACTGAGACATGGCTTCATTGGGCTTCGTCTACATGGACAAGACTTGTTGGCAAAACTGAATTTGTTATTTTCATATGATTTGTTGACGGTAAGAAATATATTAAAAAACACCAGCCTTATCTTTTAAGGACTGATGAAATCGCTAAATCTAGCTGCCGATGGATAGGCTCGTGTCCAGAACCCTATGAATCACCATGCAAATTCAAAAAGTGATAAAGACGGGGTGATTCATGGGGGCAAATAAGGCTCCAGGTTGAAAACAACTGGAATTATCCGGTAATTTCACTTGGAGAAGACCAATGACAGACTGGAGACGGGATTGTGCTTTCGCTACCTGAAATTTTAATGCCATTAACAGAAATTTTGTTGAGAGAGAAGAGACTCTGGAAGGGAGTTTTCTTTTAGCAATGTCAAACTGCCATCGGGGATCGAAGAAATGACAGTGGCACATTCTTCAGAGGAAGCATTCAGGTTCTATTTATTAATGAAGAGAGTAAAGTCTAGAACATTTAATCCTCCATCACAAATTTGGTTAGTGATGGCATCTTTGTGCAGTTTATTTTTCCATATGAAGTTATAGGAATGTCAAGAGATGAGAAGAGATATGATGCTCTACACAAACCTTTAGATTTAGATAACATACCAAGATAGGTCTTTCTGCGTTTTTTTTGGGAGCAGACTGTTGACAGGAGCTTCAGTCAGTTGAGGGCATCAAAGTTTCCATGTCTTGTGTTTCTTATGTTCTTATGTCATATGTCACCTTTTGCTTTCTTTTCCATTTAGCGGTACCTTTCTTTCCACTTTCCTCCTCCATTTTGTTCCTTTTTCCAGTGCTGACCTATGCTGAGATTGAAAATGACGACACAGAGCGAGTGATGTTCCCGTCCCATCTTGCCGGAACTCCCCGTGCATCTATAAACACGCCATCACATGTCCCAGATCATACTGACTATTTGACCTTTGTAGTATGCAAATTCTTTTTGATCTTCCATGCTCTGAGTTTTTGAATTGATGCACCTGGGACATTCTTTGTTTGTTTGGACTTGTCTAAAAGAGCGCAGACATTCTCACGTACTTACCAAATCATGTATACAGTTTTGGAAATTATCATTATATTTCTAGATAATTCTAGCACAAAGTGACCTCATGTAAAGCCACTCGTTCAAGTGTATTTGCACAGCGACCCCTACTGGCTGAGGCCAAGAAAGATCTGCCAATACTCTGGATCTACCATCATGTACTTTTGCTAATTACAATCAGAATCAGAATCAGAATTATTTATTATGTCTAGTATGTTTGCACATACAAGGAAAGTGACTTGGTGTGGTTGGTGCATAAGGTACATAAGCAATATATTAACAAAATATCGTGAAATACAAAAAATAGCGAAATATGAACAAAATATATACAAAAAATAGCAAAATATTAATAACATATGAGGTATTGCACATGTTAATTGTAAATTGTATGGTGAGCTAGGAGATGTTGGTGTTGCAGGAACAACAGTGCATTTGTGTGTGTGTGTGTGTGTGAGTGACTGTGTGTGTGTGTGTGTGTATGTGTTCAATGTTGTTTGGACAACAGTGTTGTTCTACTACAAAACCAAAACCCTTAATTATATCCCTGAAATGGTCTTCATTTCTCTATTACATAAACATTAATTATCCATTACAAATAACATAGCTTTAAAAAAAGTAATGTTAGTATTATGGGTTTATTCATGGATGGCTTCATGGAGACACTAGAAATTAAGGGATTTTTCATGCCTTTTATGCATGGTTTACAGGATTATTAAGTGGAGATTAATGGAAAGTTCCTGTCTCCCTGATTTTTTCATGAAATTAGAAAGTAAGGAGTCAAAAATTAAGGGGTGTTTAAGGATGTTTTGATGGGATCTCTTCCATTAATAACTCCCTTAATTAATTTTAAGGGGATTTTGCATGAATTAAGGGGTGAATTCATGTAAATGTAAGGTTATTTTATTATTGCTGGTTCGTAGAGATGGTCCATGGAAGTCCAGCCCTGTGACTCTGTTGTCACTACAGCAGCTCATTATCAGGACTAACTTTGATAGATAGACAATACAAAACAATACAATCATATTTATCCATCATGGGTCAGTTTAAAGGATCATCATTTTGAATAATCAAAAATGAACATAGAATACACATATTACATTACAAAAAGAGACAGCACTGACAAATTAGCAGTTATGCAGTTAACAGGAAGCTGTTTCTGATCACAGAACATGTGTGGGCTCTTCACCTTCATAGGTTGTTCTGTTAATATACAGTAATTCATAGATAACATTCAGGACAACCTCAAACTACAGGACACAGAAAGCTACAGAACTACTGAAAAAAAGCATTTTTATAGATTGGACACAATATCAGTGCTACTGAAGACTGCTTTTTATCATATAAGAGATATTACAAAAGTGAGACCTTTCATATCAATAGAAGATGCTAATAAGTTGACACATGCTTTTATCTTTTCTCATGTGAATTATGTGTCCCCAGCATGAAAGGGTTAGGTGATGGAGGCATGACAGGAAGTAGTCTCACATTGAAATAGCGTAGTGGAAAATAAGGGTGTTCAAAAATAAAGTTTCTTATAATTATTTGGATATCTGCACAGTGAAAACACAGCTTGTGCTATTCTTATTATGTCAATCTCGACCTGGAATATGCTGTACATGTATATGAACATATCAAGTACAGTGTAGTTGCTAAATCCAGTACAGTAGATGTATGTTTCACCCTATGGTTGACTGCCTGTTGCTAACGCTGCAACCACATAGACAGGATGTTCTCATGAATTGCAAATGAATGTGGGCATTATGCACACATGGAGGTGGGAGTGAGAGAGAGAAAGAGTACCTTTGTGCATGCATGTGTATTGTTCAGCCCAATTGCAAATGAATGGCAGTATCATTCAGCGTATTTGCCTGCAAAGTTTCAATGTGCTTGCCACTTTTGTGTCTAGCAATGTTTCCCCTGTATGCATTCACTAGTGGTGGGCGACCACTCCTGTTACATAAAAAAATCATTGTAATTTAGCCATATCACTCAAAACATAGGTCATTCTAACTATTGGCCAACATCGGTGTTATCATAAAAGTATCCAAATATGAACACATGTACCTGCTCTTGAATCAAAACCAGGGAATCAATCCACTAAACTGTCAACTGTGGTAATGTCCTGCATCTTAAAGTCACTTCATTTAATATAGTTTGACACCAAGACTTTACCGCTGTTTACAACTATTTATATTTTACAGAGCCCCGGATACAGAGTCTGTCTAGTTACATTGTCACATGTTAAAGGAATAGTTCACCCAAAAATGAAAATTCTGTCATCATCTCCTCCCCCTCATGCCAGTTGAAACACAGGTGAAGTTTGTCCATATAACACACAGGGAGGTTGCCAGCACAACTCCATAGCAGCCTTCTCCAAAACAACTGAAGTCAGTGGGGACCAGTTCTTCAGAGTTCCAAAAAGACCTACAGTATATTTACACCATCATTTAGTGCAAATCTGAACTACAGCTGATTGATTTGCAACAAATAATGGTGTATAGGTCTTTCTATTCACAGTGTGATTGTTTGGCTGTTTTTGTTTTGGAACTCTAAAGAACTGGTCCCCATTGACTTCAGTTGTTTTGGAGAAGGCTGCTACCAAGTTGTGCTGGCAGCCTCCCTGTGTGTTATATGGACTAACAAATTTCACCTGTGTTTCATTTGGCATGAGGGGGAGTAGATGATGACAGAATTTTCAATTTTGGGCGAACTATTCCTTTAATAAAATAATGCGTGGAAAGGGATCCTAATAACAGGTGAGATGGTGGGTTTTTTAACTGTTGGGAATGAGATCTACGTTATGAACAAGACTTACTAACTTGTGGAAACAAGATCTATGCCATGGCCACATCTTACAAACTCGTGGGAACAAGATAAAAAACACCCTTTCACCACCGGGGCTCTGTATTGAACTTAATATTTACTGAATATCTGGTGACTGACAAGATATAATTTTTTCATTTTTTTTCATTTCACCTTTATTTATTCAGGGAGGGACAGTTGAGAGCAAGCTCTTTTTCAGTGACGCCCTGATTACAAGAACATTTAACATATAACTACACACAGCTTAAAACGACTTAATGCACATACAAGACACAAGTTACAACTGACAAATAAGACATCAGCTCATAGGGCACATGTACATTCAGATTGCACAGTATCATACAGAAGACGTTTAAAACGATCAAATGGAATCAAGTTATTCAATTTTAGCAAGTTCTGCAGGCTATTCCACTTATGTGGGGCATAATAACCAAATGCATAACCACATAGTAAGATAACCAGGTAATTGATTGAGCAATGCTCTGTAGATAAACAGAATGCAGTGCTACTCCCGTCTCAAAGCCAATGAAGGCCAACCTACTTTCTGGTATAAAATGCAGTGATGTGTTCTGAATCCATCCCCAGTTATAAATCTAAGGGCAGAATGATAAACTGCATCAAGAGGCTTTAGTGTAGAGGCAGCAGTATGCATATAAATGACGTCCCCATAATCTAAAGTTGATAAAAAATGATGCTTGAACAATCTGTTTCTACAGTTCTGAGTAAAGCATGCTTTCTTTCTATAAAAGAATGCTAATCTTGTTTTCAATTTCTTAGTAAGTTCAACGATAAGCATTTTAAAAGACAACTTGTCATCTACCCAGATGCCCAGGTACTTGTATGAAGATACTCTTTCAATTGGTGTCCCACTAATAGTAGTAATGATTCCATCAGTTAGCATTGTAGTCGTAGTGTTTGGTCAATATGATAAATTATTAGATGTAGGGACTGAAAAGATTTTTTTTTGGTCAATGTGATTAATTATAAGATGTCCTGACTGACGAGATATTATTTGGTCAGTGTGATAAATGAATAGACGTAGGGACTGTCTAGATATTATTTGGTCAATGGTCAATTACGTAAGAGGAAATTTTAGGAAGTTTTTACAGAGTGAACCTGTTTACTAAATCACAAATCAGTTTACTTAATCGGTTCACTAAATCCTATTTTTTGAGCTGTAAACAGTTATTGTCACAGAGTTGCCTGCCTCACTTCCTCCCTAGCCCCAAAGGGACGCTAGATCACTGCGACATTAGCGTCCCAATGCACAACTATAGGGGAACTTCATTTAGCATCGCCTTCCAAACGCCTGCTCCTTGGTGTCCGCTTGAATCTAACCTCATTTTAAGTCGACACTGATGCAAAAAAACATCTCCCCTTTGAATAAATGCCTTCAAAGCAGAGTGCTGTTTGGATTTCAAAGTAATTGGTACTTTTAATGGATTTAGAACAGCCTGGATAGCAGCGTCTATCTTGTCTATAGCGGTCGCCATTGTTGTTATTACTCCTCCTTGGTTCCGGCGCACAGCTTGACAACAGCTTGACAACAGCTTGACAACAGCGTTAGTCCCCCTCGTACTGCACAGTGCATCTTTACGGAAGATGACGGAGGATGGAGGAGCGCCCGGAGTGCCTCTGTTTGGGCTAGCAAGCTAGTACTAGCTACCTAGAGCTAAGGTAGCGAGGTACCGAGCTATCAATAGTAGCTCTAGCTTGCTCTAAACAGTAATCTGTCTTATAAAACAGGTTATTTAGATTCAGATTTATTTTCAGCAGGTACATATGCACATACTAGAAATTTAGCTTGGTACAAAAACTAAACAATAAAACAATAACAGTAAAATGGCATCCAGTGCAATATACTGACACAAGCAATAGCCAAATAGTCAGTACGCATATACTCAAGCAGTGCTATTAGCAGTTAAACATGAAAAAAAAAGGAGCGAGAACATATTTTCATCACAATATTTTATTTATGCTAATGATCACTACAAGCATCTTTAATAAAAAGTGAAATAATAAAATATGTATTAAAAAAGATTTATTTATTGAAAACATACATTGTTTACTAGTTGCTATGTGAACCATCACTTCCAGTTGAAAACAACAGAATCACTGACAGTCCACTGCCAATGCAAAGTTTGAAACGTTAGTATCCGTCACTCCGTTGTGAACGGATCCGCTGTCCACCAGGGGGCGTTGCATTTCTAGGAGGCAGAAATTGCGGAACGTGGCCAGCCCAATTGGCCTGCACATGCCCATGGAAGAAATGATTCATTTTGGCGGTTCAGTGTGGACATGGGACTTTTCGGAAACACTAGTGAAAATGCTAGTGTAGACGAAAACTTTCAACACGGAAACAGCCTTTTCAAATTCATCCGCATTACGGCCCTGCTCCACTACAGCCATCGGGTGTCAGGCATTGCCATCAGTTGTCACTCATCAAAGGAATGATTCCTTTACCAGCACTGAAAGATGCTCCACTGGTTGCGTTCGTGTTGCGTCCGATGGCTGCATCCAAGCTAAAAAAAAAAATTGCAGAGGTTCAATTCTCTATGGCTGACGCATGTGTTCTCCCTTGGTTCTGCATCATTGAAATAAAGAAAAATAAAGTTGATATTGATTGTTTTCTGGTGTATCCATTCACATAAATATCATATCAATACACATATACACTATGATCATTTGAAAAAACATTTTGTGGCCTTTTTCTAACAATACAATAATATATACTAGTATAATCTGATCAAAATTGATCAAAATGTCATTACATGTGGTGCGTTAGATATTTGAATATGTGTTAAAATTAAAAATAGATACTGCTCTGTTGCTTGCTCCATCTAGTGTTCAAAATGTGCAGTCAGTGGTCATTACTAGTGGACTTATCTTTGGAGCCTATCCGTGTTCTTTTTCCCGGAGGGACAGCTCATCACCATGGATGACGAACGCGTAAATAATCGAGGTGGAAAAGTACAGACTGTTTAGCTTTACAATATGCAGAAACGTAAATAATATTAACTTATGTAATTGCAAAGTTTATAAGAAAGTTTAGAACAACCAGTGGTAATTATTAAATTACTTGGAAAATATCAAAAATATACTCACACATCGATGAATAGATGTATAAAAATGGCACAGCAAAGTCAAAACAACGTCACAGTGACACGTTTACAGCAACACAACATGACGCTGGTAGTGGAGCTCTAACATTAGTGTGGACAAGGCCTTAGTGCCTAAGCGTCTAGTGTTCTGTGGTTATATATACATACATACATACATACATAAATACACACACACATACACACAACTACTACCAAGCACCAGGTAGAGGTCAACACAAGACTTTAAAAAGGTTCTAAAATTGGACAGTTGGGAGCCACCACACAGACTAAACACCAAGCAGCGTGGTACACAGGAAAGATTAAAAACAGGTCGAGGTAAAATGACGATGAGCTGAAAGACTGATAATGACTGTTGAAGACAATCCCTGAAAACCTGGAGCTTCTGTTCATTCAAACCTCTTGTTCTCAAGTTTGGATATGAAGGTCGCCGCTGCCGTTACTTCTGGCATCATTTCGGTTCTTGATCCGACAAAGAGAATTGCTCTCAAGCCAGCCAGTTAACACCCTTACACAGAGATAAACATTTTCTGTAATCTTGGAAATCAGAAGTCGGCTTCGGCCAACAATGGAATTCCTTATATCAAATATTTTCCAAAGAAAACCTCTGAGTTAAGCTGCCATGTATTACAGCAACCTGCGGAGCTCTTCCACCAGAGTTGACTACTAGATATTGTATGTGGAGTCTTTTATGCTGACGTGATTGTCATGTGATCAATCCAGGTTGTATTGGCTGTTTCAATGCCGCAATACACGGAGTGGTGGCACAGTAGAGAAGAACAGCTCCCATATAAGCATAAGCACACCAGTCTACTTTCCTTATTGGTACTCCAGTTGTCCGTTCCTCCTGTCTTTAGTAGAGGTTTCCTTCCTTTTTTTTTTTTTCCAGCAGAAGTTTCGGGAGGGAGAGTTGTTCCGAGGCCTCACGGCAAGGAAGCTGTCCTCTGGTCCCACGGCTCTGAAGTCAGTCAAATGAAAAAAGTGCATGCTGCTCACAAGAAGTCATAGCAAACATCATTAGAGAAATGATGTCAAAAATGTATGCTCTGATGGCAGATGAAGCAAGGGACAGGCATACTGAACAACTAGCATTGTATGTGCGCCATGTTACACCTGAGAGACAGAGAGAATACACATAATACTCACGATTCCTAAAGTTGGAGAGACTTTTGAACTGATAGGTGAATTAAGAACTATTGGGCGCAGTATATTTATACACCTCCGCACAGCAGTGTAATGATGAAGTAAAGCTAGGCTGACTTGTAAACACGTAATTAAACCTAACAGTACTGACCACACGTAAACAAACTTGTAGCCCTGTATATATATCCTGACTCAATACATATAAAACAACAATTGCCATGCGCAAGTTGAGGTCATGATGTCAGCATTTTCAAAAAGCTCAATTTCACCAGTCCACACGAATACACCGAACAAACACGTGAAAGCTTTTTTGTTTTATGGAAAACTGGTGTTCCAATTATTTTGGCCAGTGAGCGCAGACAATAGTGTTAGTTGTGTCTATGAATCTTATTGGTCACATCTAACCTAGTTGTCATCAAAAATAATGTATTGCGATTAAGTCGGAAACTTGGAGAAAATTTGGCTTCCCAAGTTTCCCAGTTATGACGAAATAAGACCCTTTAACCTTCTCAACATGGCAGAGAATCACGTTTTTTTCAGCATTACAAAAACACATTTTATTACATGCTTCTAGCTAGCCAGACTAAGCATCACAACTAATATTTCTGGAAAGGAAGTTTATCGTTTCATTTTCTAACAAAATCATGTGAATGTGTCACATGTGAACCCAAATGCAGAACACACAGACAGGAGGAAGAGAGTAAATGCAAGGACAGTTTATTAACGTGGCTGGAAGTGGTAAACCTGGAGCAGGTGAGGTGTGAAGCTGGGCCAAGGCAGGACAGGGAAAGTGCAGAGGAGAGTCAGGCTGAGCAGGTTCCAGACAGCGGGGATCCAAAGCGGGAGACAGACCTGGCAGGAAGACTGGAGGCGAAGACTGGAGTCTGGCTGAGGTCTAGGCATGGCAAGGTGTATGATCCGGCGGAGAGTGGCTGGCAGACTGGGGTTTTTAAAGTGTGGACTGAAGGGAAGCAGGTGAGCAGACGGTGACGAGTGATGGGATTCAGGTGTGCAGGATAAGCTGAGCTGGGAGCCAGGAGAACAGGGAAGGGAGACCACGCCCACACACACACAAAGCATGGACAGGGAAAAAGACAGACAGGAGAGCACTAGGAACACAGGAAAGGAGAAACACAAGGAAAACACAAGGGCTAGGCAGGGATCATGACAGAATGCAACACTGTTTAGCAGCTGACTTGAAAGTCCCGGATGTGGGACTTTCCCACCAGCACATGAATGCACCATGTGTGCAGTGAGACAAAACAAGCACAGATCCTGTACAGACCCACAGCGCGTGTGTTCAATTCTATGCTCTGAAGCACTGCGACACATTTAAATTACCTAACTCCACTAATGTTACATACCACAAGATGACACGTCACCTACCGTTAAAGTTTGTAGGGCAGCGAAGACGAGTTACTGTGGAATGTTAAGTTTCACTTTTGTTTTCACACCGGTAGACTCTGTGGACTGAGCTCAGTGCTGCTGGTCTGCTGTCTGTACATCTCCAAATTACAGACATGACATGATGCGCACATCAGGCGCATTAGAGATCGATTTAGATCCATTTCTATACACTGAGCAACTTTTGATTTTGTGCCTCTATATGGGAAACATTGCATCTCACAGTCAAAAACGCCCTCTAGAGGCCATCTGACCAAGCGCATCATCTCACTAAGCGTTACCTGACTGACTGACTGCCTGACCTGAATTTGCCTTGTGATGCCCTCGGCTGCGCAGTGGGGAAAAAGGACAGAGAGCCGATGGTAGATTGAAGTCACGATCACGAGTGTTAGGTTGATGAATTTGTAAATGCATTGTAATTAAAGCTGGGTATTGGCAAGGACCTCACGATATGATACATATCACGATACATGGGTCACGATACGATTGTATCACGATACATATTGCGATACATTGCGATACGATACATATTGCGATACATTGCAATACTCTACATAATTTACTGAAAATTTTGAAATAGAGAAAATATAACTTGCTGTGTACCACCTGGGTAGTCTAATATGTACATCACATTATATTGATAACTCAGTGGACAAATTGAGTCAAAACTATTTAATTCAAAGGGATTTGAGGGAAATTTAAGGACATTTTAAATCTGTTTAAAACATGAATATTTTTTTTTATGTATCAATATAAGGGGCTGGAAAATTGATACAGTATCATGGAAAAAAATATTGCAATACTCAGCTGTATCAATTTTTTTGCACAGCCCTAATTGTAATAATAATAACTAATAGCACTGGTGCGTTCATAGCAAGTGAGCCTATAGCCACAGGAATCGCCATTAGCTGATAAGCTGATATCTGTGTGAGTTGAACAAATAAGATTTAAAGAGAGTTCTTTGTTCTTTGTTGATTGATCTAGTTTGTGTGACATCGCGATATGTGCAGTGAATGCTTAAAATTAATTAGAATCATTAACATTAAACACTACACTTCTATTTTACCATCTTTTCCATATGTACAAAGTCTGTAGATCTCTGCCCAAACAATAACAAACTGCTTATCAATGGAAATATGCAACACCTGCACTTCTCAATCTCACCTAGAAGATATGCATACATGAAAAACAGTACTGATGATGCCTCCTGTCAGGACTCTATAACCCAATGACACTAATCCTGAATGTCGGCCTATATTTGGATCAGATGATGTCAATGTCACCACAGTAATGGAGCACTCTAGCAACTATCACCATGGCAACCACACAGCCAATATAAAAGCAGTTGCGTGTTTGTCATTTGTGTAATTTTGGTTTTGTCATTGCACACCCTAAGATTACATTTCTAATGTTCTTAGTGTGATGTGTGTGTGTGTGTGTGTGTACGTCAGTGTGTGTACGTCAGTGTGAGCCCCCACACATGTGCATCCACTCGCAGCATACTTGTACACAGATGATTAGCTCTGCAGAGATGTAGTGTTTGAGATTGCAGATTACAGTATATTGTCACATCATGTCACTCCTCCAGAATGTCTTTCCACTCCATGACTGTTCGCCCCGCTAGTTCTGAGGACAGAGATAGATTTTCCACATGAGCTACTGGTCATGGATGTCAAAGTCTTTAAGAATTTGAAATCTTTCCCCAATCACACATGTAGAGTAAAATGGGTCTAGAAGGAACATACTGCCAGGGTATAGGCTGCTGTGAACACCCTAGTGACGGTGACCAAATGTAATAGAAGACACATCAGATGTTACAGTTTGTTGTCCGACCAGCCATCAGGATGTGAAAACCTGGGGAGAGAAAGAGAGAGACTTGATGGACAGATGGACAGAGTAGGGCTCAGACAGCATGGGACAACAGAGATAACAAAGCTACCACTGGGGCAGATACAGAAGGCTGTTCCAGTATGTTTACATATGATTAGATTAGATAAAACCTAAGAATATATACGTAAGAATTCAGCAAATTGGGGGTGTTAACAGGGTATTAAGCAATCTATGACCTATTGGCGACCAGGAGAAATCACCTAGCAGCCGCCTAGCAACACCTTAGCAACCACTAGTAATTACCTAGCAACTGTGGGAGCCTGGAAACATGATGAGGCTTTGATTTCATTGTATTTACAAAAGTCAGCTTTCATTCCACTCATTTCTATAGCCTCACAGTTACAGTGATAAACTGCATGAAGACTTTCTTAAAATGTTTGAAGTCAGACTTCATTCTTACGAAGAATTAGCTCCGTCATACCTTGACTTCAAAGTTTCATGTCTGTACTTTGTTACTAATTTATTAGTGTGCTTGCTTCAGCAAAAATACTTGTACACTATTTATTAGCTACTACTTGAGCAACCACTGTTAATCAGCTACAGCCATCTATGGACACAGGACTACATTTCCCAACTCTTTGACATTGCTGGCTAGCTAACTTGTCTGCTAGCAAACCAGCCCTTGAGAGGTATGGAACTTACCGGAGCCTGCTCAACCAAAGGGCCTTTTCCAGTAAGTCTTCAGCCCTTGTTCCTATTTTTTTCACGTGCGTCTAGCTTCATTATTGCATTGGGCTCCCTCTTATTGGATAGGATGACCACATTTTCAAACCCCCAAACCGGGACCCTTAAGTGTACCGCACGTTCATGTATGCGCTTATGCATGTTTTCATCAGGATGGGGGACAAGTATTTCAGCACTTAGCACACCTAGTGACTGCACCTTTCAACACCATGGACACACAAACCACAAATGATGTTTTGTCTCCAAAAATCCACCAAAACATAGTTTATTTAAAAACTGTATAATAACACTAGATGGTGACTCCATCCAAACACACTGCAACAAATGCGTCATCTCATCGTTGTTCCTTCCAAGAAGTTTCCCAACTAACTGTAGGGGAGACCGGGGATGATTGTAACGCTTTTCACATTTCTGTCCATATCTCCTTGATCATTTGAGATAGATTTTTCTAAATCTGGTGTAAACTTTTTATATCTGTCTGTTACAAAACTGAGCAGTTGCCACATCTCCATGGTACACAGAAAAGGAGTTATTCAGTCTCAAAGACAGGGAGAGAAATGTTATATTCTACCCCACATCCTGGGTTAGTTGTAACAACACTTGGGGTAAAATGTAACACCTAAGGTAAAATCATAAACTGGATCCAAAACACACCATTCCAACTAGTATTCTTTATTGTTTATTAATGGTGAACAAATAATGGAATACACTGACCTTTTGGCACAATCTATCAACCTCTGTGTGTGTGTGTGTGTGTGTGTGTGTGTGTGTGTGTGTGTGTGTGTGTGTGTGTGTGTGTGTGTGTGTGTGTCAGAGAGAGAGAAAGAGTGAGTGTATGTGAGTGAGCGCATGTGTGCATGTGCACATTTAAAATGAACAACACATTTATTCAGTATAACATTAATAAACTGTGTGTTTGTGTCTTTAATCTGAATCTTCAGTGTCCCTGGAGTGCATGCTTTGTGGGCCCATCCATTGCAGTAGACACACTTTATCCACACTTCTTTGAGTTTTGAATTGGGTTTTGTCTCTTTTTCTTCTTTTGGCTGGTCTGCTGCTCTTCCAGTGCTTTTGTTTTTTTACAGGTGTGTCTGTAATAATTGCTCTCTTACTCTGTCCTCTAGTATGTATTTTTTCTTGGCCCAGTCTTTGGAAAGGGGCAAAGGTCTGATGGGTTAAACTCTTGTGTTTCCTGGCCACTGTCTGATACAAGTACTGGGGAGGAGCCCTGGAAGTTGATTTGAGTGGACGCCTGGAGGTGTGGTGCTGTAGAATTGGAGGCCTGGAGGTGTGGTGCTGTAGAAGTGGAGGCCTGGAGGTGTGGTGCTGTAGAAATGGAGGCCTGGAGGTGTGATGGAACAGAAGAGGAGGCCTAAAGATGTGGTGGAGAGGAGGCTTGGGGGCCTGCAGGTTGGGAAGCCTGGGAGGTAGATGGGGCAGGGCGATCTGTGACCTGTGAAGGTGCAAACTCACAATCTGGAAAAATGTCCCGGTTGTATGGCCAAATGCCAGTGCAGTGGAATCCTGCCTGAACATCGATGGGTGAGGCAGCAAGAGGAAATGATACCTTGACGAGACCAGGGACATCATAAATGGTCATTGTCATTTGCATCCAAGCATCAGCCGCTGAATAGACTATGCTTCTTGAGTGGCCCATACACACTTCTATCCAAAGGCTGAAGCTTGTGTGAGCAGTGAGGTGGAAACGAGATCATGACAATGCCCACTTCCCTGCAAAAGTTGATGGCATTGATTGACAAATGAGAGCTGTGATTGTCCAGGAGTAGCAGGACCTTGTTATTGGGGCTCACCTTTGTTTGGGCTGCAAAGTGCTTCAGGAAAAGGGGAAACTCCTCATCTTGCATCCAGCCTGATGTATTTCCACTTCCAGCACATCCTATTGGTCCATCTCTAACAAAGTGGTCATAGTTACGGTGACCAGACGTCCCGGTTTGTCCGGGATTGTCCCGGTTTGTCCGGGATTGTCCCGGTTTCAAGATGGGTGTCCCGAGTCCCGACAAATATCTGTAAAACACTAAAATGTCCCGGTTTTCAACATTCACTACCAAATTGTCCCGGTTTTCACCACAATTAAAATAATAATAATAGTATTATACTTGTTTTCAGCGCTTACATAGACGTTTATCATGTTCTGTCCCGCTCATTATTACCTAACCCGAGTTATTTTAGTTATTTATAGGTTATTCAAAGATATTTGTATGTTGTTTTGTTTAAAAAAAAAAATAGCTGGCAGAGAATGTGTCACAGTCGGCCATTTAGCCGGCAGCCTGCCTGCTTGTGCACATTGACAAATACCTTATGTTTTGTTTTGAAAGGTATCTGACAATCAATAAATATGTTATATTACACCACTGCAATCCTTGTGTTTTGTGTTTACTAGTGTTATTATACAGTTTTCAAATAAACTATGGTGGATTTTTGGAGACAAAACATCAATTTTCGGTGGTTGGAGCAGCAACCCACCTTGAGGAGTTGCCATACACTTGGGTATGTTTGCAGCTACACATTTTCTTTTCATTTCTACCATGTTCTATGATTGTAATGTATTCATAATTTTTAGGTGATCAGTGTTCCTATTGCAGCAGTAGCACTGGGAAGGGTGAGAACCACACTGAGGCAGGATGCCCTTATTTGATATTGCTGTTACGTATTGTTTGATTGGAGACAAGTGATTTAACCTTGTGTCATGTTTAGGGCATCCCAGATGTGCTCCCTATGGTGCCTGCCTTGTGTTGTGAGTGTCCAGGTGCGGTGCATAAAAGGTAAATAAACATTGTTAGTGGTATTTGTAGGGTAGTGGTCTCCCTGAGGTATTGTACTACAGGAAGTGAACGATTTGTGTTGAATGTCATATCTGTTGTGTTGCAGGAAAGCCTTGTCGCGGCTGAGGCTGCCAGCTGCTGTTTGTGTATATATAATATTGTAATTGGGTTGATGCAATAACATAGCTTTTTCTTGTAGTATTTTCTATTGTCCTAACATCCCTTTTTAATGCTGTTGGTTGGTTTCAGGCCCAGGGGAATCATTCTCTGTTGGTCCACTGGTGTGAGCGGGAGATAGCATCGGTGTTTAGTTTAATTCACACTTTGGTTCAGGTTTGGTTGTTCACTGTTGTAAGTATTAATTATCACATATTGAATCACTATAGATTCACTTGTTATGATCACTAATGTGTGTAGATTGTTTTGCAGTGCACTTGAGTTCTGTTCACCGGCCACTCCCTCATACTGGTGGTACAGAGCCCCTTTATAGTGGGTCTGGGCCTCCTGTCCCTCTCCCCTTAATTGACTTTTAACCAACCATAAGACTGAGCTTAATGAAAATAAAGGAACTTACATATTTTTATACTGAAATGCACGTCTGTTTGGTTCATTCACTTGAACAACTTGTGTGGGTCTCATTAGTTGATTGTAATACCAGCTACTATGCAATTCTATGGTAGAGAGTACCCATTTGGTCACATTGGGAAGACAAAGAATGCCATGTGCATTTACAGCACAGGCAAGGGAAACTAGTACACCTCTTTCAGCTGATGTCATGGCATCCCCTTACTTTGCGATCCTGAAACATACTGAAGGCAGGTGCTGGACACCAAAGTAGTATTATATTTAGCAATGAAAGTCTGCACACTGTAGCTCCCTTTTTGTTGCTTTATTTGCACCACAAAGTCAGTTTCGAGCACACTGCTCCTCTTCAGAATTGAAACAAGGTATACAGTCGCCACCTTAAATAGACCAAACGATTAGTCATATCAGGCCACCTGGGGTAAGCCACTGAAGAGTTTCTGTTCAGATGAATCTGAGAGTGGGGATGTTGTGTTGAGTCTTAGTAAAATTTTTGCCAGTTGCTGTTCATTTTACTAAGACTCAACACAACATCTCCATTCTCAGATTCATCAGAATAGAAATTGTTAAATGTCCTTGCAGAGGGGGAGACATTGACTCTACTCAGGAGAGAACTATTTTGGATCCATACTCTTGGGACCCTTGCACCAAGGGGTTTTAAAGGATAAGGCTGGTGTTTTTTAATGCATTGCTTACCGTCAACAAATCCTATGAAAATAACAAAATCAACAATGCACAATACTCCTTTTAATTTATGACTTCCCATGTACCGTTTTTAGCCTTCAACCCGGAAGTCATTGGCTCCAATTGTAAGCTAAAAACCTTGAAATCCAGCTCACAAAGACATAGTTTACATTTTAAAAATCGCTAACTGTTACCATGAAAAGTCAGACTGTTGTAGTTATTACCAAATCAAACGGGAACAAATTCTTCATTACGCCAGGGACTATTTTCGGTGCTACGGAACTACTTTCCTGAGATCGCAAAGTGTTTACAGCCGGCTTATTTAGTTGTTTGAGGAAAAAGTCGGCCGGCCCGGTGCATCGTGATGATGAAATATGTTGCAGAGCAGCAGCATGGCCCTGTGACGGGTTTTTAATCGTTTTTTAAATACAATGGAGTTCTATGGCTGCTGGGACATGGCTGCATTGGGCACCGGCTACATGGACGAGACTTGTTGGCAAAACAAAATCATTGCTGATTTTTTTATTTTCATGACGGTAAGCAATGCATTAAAAAACACCAGCCTTATCCTTTAACGAAGACTTTAGTATCGGACCATATTTTTAACTGTATAGGCCTATTGCTATCTGGAATTTTTGAGTTTCTGGTTTATCCTCATGTGTGTTTTGAGTTTTCTATATGACCATTTGGAAGTTATGTTCTGCTTTCCCCTATAGGACATTTTGGATATTGCATTCTCCTATATCTAACTTTTATGGACAATCTTTTTAGAGTATAGAGGCTCCTCTACTAGACCTGGCTTTAACTGAGTGTATGACGGCTATGTGCCAGATGTTTTTCCACCTAATGCATAGGTGTAAATATGTTTATACTTGATATGTGTATGACTATCATGATTAGTGTGTCTTTGTGTTTCATCATCATCAGCATTACATATATCTGCCCCAATAAAGCCATATCAGGCCAGGAGAGAGTTGGGTTCCTCTTAATGAAAGCAGAGAACCAGTCTGCTCCATTGATGTTTCATCCCATGATGGGATGATTGATTCAAACTGGGGTTAATTGTAACATGTTTGTTCTGTTACAACTATCCCCAACCCTCTTTGTAACAACCATCTCCAACCCTACCAGCCATTAAACCAGTGGTTCTAAACGTGGGGTCCGGGGACCACCAGGGGTCCTTGAGGGGGTTCCAGGGGGTCCCCAGCAAATTGATGAATTGTTCAACTTTTTTTTAAACCATCCTTTAATTTACAAGAAGTTAACACCATTAGAGAATGTAGACGAATGACTATTTTGATCACTTTCATTGTTCTCTCTCTGCCTACAATACAGATAGTCATAGGATTCTGGCTAGGATTCACCATTATTTCATTTACTATAACTGGTACAATTGGTTGGATGACACTGTCGAAATGTTAGACCAAATTCTGATTGGTGTGTTTCCCAGTCTCCCTTATTGTTTACGTTATATATTTTACTTAATTGCTGTGTATGTCTAATAATCAATTCTATTGTTTTATTATTTTAATATCTTATTGTATACTTTATTACTTTTATGTTATTTTTATAATGCTTTTATTTTATTGCTATTTTGTTGGATTCTGTTTTTATTTTTGCTGTTGTGAAGCACTTTGTTATTATAATTGTAATTATAGTTTTGAAAGGTGCTATATAAATAAAATGTATTATTATTATAGGCCATCAAAGCTCTCTCTCTTTCTTTCGCTCCCTCTCTCTCTCTCCCTGTCTCCCCCTCTCTCTCTTTCTCTGTCTCTCTCTTTCTGTCTTTCTCTCTCTCTAGATATTCTGTCTGTCTCAATTTACATTTTTTTTTTCAGTTTCAACTTGCTTTACTGGCATGACATGTAAATACATCTGTGTTGCCAAGCTATAAAGAGGGGAAAATAACAGATAAAGGAAAAAGAAAGAGAATGGTACTAACAATAAAATCTGGTATGACAAAAGCAAAATACGTAAAAAAAAAAAATATGATCAAATGATTAAATATACAAATGCATTATGTACCCTATAATATAGTACTATGTTTATGATGTAGAAGTTGTATGTCTGTATAAATACATTCATGTGTTGTAATATTATACCTTAATATACTTAGTACACATATATATTCTTGTTGATTAGTCATTTGTAATCCTGTAGCGACTGGTGAGATTGGATTCTACTCTCCTGGGGATCTCTGTGTTTCTAGTTTGATAATATTCTTCTCCATTTTCTAGCAAAGGCACATTCATTATCATACCATTTTTGTTTTAAGATTCTTTTTCTGGGCTTCTGGTTTTATTATGATAGTTTTTACAGTAGAGATAGAAAAGACATGTGACAAAAGTCCCAGGCCGGATTCGATTCAAATATATTATTTAGATGTGGTGGTGTCAAATTTACTCCATCTTTGGTGCATGTGTAGAGATTAAGCTTTGTTTCTGTCTCTGCTGAAGATGGCTGGGCTCTCTGTGGTCTCTGGTTGTTGTGTTGTTTTTCTTCTGTCTCTTCTTTTGTCATTGGAAACGGTCCCAGAAATGATCCAGACTGTTCTCTGATCCCTGGATCAAAATGGTGCCGGTATGTTATAGGTTGATGGTTAGGATAAGACAGGTGGGCTCCTCCTCATACACAGTTATTTGTCTGCCTTTGTTAAATCGAAATCTCTCTCGAAATCTCTCTCTCTCACTCTCTCTCTCTCCGTCTCTCTCTATCTTCCTGACGTCTTTGCTAGCCTACTATCTGATATAGTATGATAGCTGCTGTTTTCAGAGCAAAGAAATGCATGTAAAATGATCTCTAAAAAGTGGGCATATGAATTGGTCCCTATGCATTTGTGGATCGCTTCAAGTTGGTTTGTGGACCATGTGACATTTGTGACTTCCCTCTATTTTTATTTCTATATTAAAACATTGCATATGCACAAAACCGGCCTGAAAAGTGACTCCTGTCCCTGGCTAGGCCCTGTGTGCACATGTCGCCACCTACTGGTGGAGCTAGGAATTGCCCCTCACATTTGTGGACACACAGACACACACACACACACCACTCAACCACAGCCTAAGGAAAAGACAAAGCACTGCCAATATATACTAAGAAATAAAAGTATTTTATTGAAACAATATTGACTTGAGGTTGTTTATCCAAAGTATGCACAATGTAAAAAATAAGAAGAGGAAAACAGTGTGTGTGCCCTCATTTACATGTGAAATTAGAAAAAGCTTTGTGAAGTACAGTGTGTATACTAATGCACTGTAATATCTTAACAAAAAAAAGTCCTCAGAGCAGTGTGCTTGCCATGCTACCTGTCATGCTAAAAACTGTCATTGATTCTCTTACTTGTACAGAAACTTGACTCTTCTCTCCTATAGTGAGGTAAACTTCTCTATGACCTTCTGATTACAGATTGCTACTAGCCTTTTGTTTGTTTGCAGGAAGTGAGATAGCAGGAAGTGAGATAGCCCGTCTCAGCGCATCGTCACAATCAACTGGAGGGATTAGATTAGAGCTATGAATAACAATGCATTGGCCATGCGTACTAATGACCGCCGACCCCCCAAACTCCCAATGTGTTTGGCTTCAAAGAGAAAATTATGGGCATTCCAGATGTTCAGTGTCAGTGGTGGAATGTAACTAAAGTATATTTACTTGAGTATTTCCATTTCATGCTACTGTATACTTCTGCTCCACTACATTTCAGAGGGAAATATTGTACTTTTTACTCCACTACATTTATTTGACAGCTTTAGTTACTAGTTACTTTGCAGATTTAGATTATTAATACTAATTACTGTATAAATCAACTAATAAATGATGATATATTTTGAGGTTAAGCTACCCAGCAGTATATAAAGTAATTCAAATTAGCTCCACCTTTACCAGCTGCAACATTAAAGTGATGAACACATTAATGCATCAATAATTATAGTCCAATAACATGATATATATGATTCTGAAATGGGCCATTCTGCATAATGACTACTTTTACTTTTGCTACTTTATGTATATTTTGATGCTAAAACTTTTGTACTTTGACTTAAGTAAGATTTTGAATACAGGAATTTTACTTGTAACAAAGTATTTTTACAGTGTGGTTTTGCTACTTTTGCTTAAGTAAAATATCTGAATACTTCTTCCACCACTGTTCAGTGAATATTCAATGGAGCCCCTGGGCAGGTAGCCCAGCCAGAATCGCCAGAAATGAGACAGTTTGATAAAAGAAAAATAAATTTTAATTTAACATTGTACATGTTTTTGAAAATAATGCTTTCTTGCATATGATCTACCTGTTAAAAAGTTGAATAAAATCTTTCCGAAAATCTATTCTTTTTTTTTTCCCATGCAAGAGATCAGGTGGGTTGGCACCCTAGCCATTAGCTACGCTAATGTCACATCCGCAACAAACAAAATGCAAAACCTAAATCAAACAATGCGATGTTGTAAAACAAGACGCCTTACTTTATCAGGAACCAGGGAACAAGAAATGAGTCTTCTGCCAGCTAGCCAAACACTTTGACAAAGACTTTAAATGGTAGAGAAATGTGAAATGGAAAAATCAATCTTCCAATGCAGCTGCAGTGAAAACTAGCATCAGCAGGAGCATCAGCTGGTCTATAAAGATTACCACAGGCGTTTCAGACATGGCAGTTCAACAAGGACCTAATGAAAATACTATAGGGTCTTAGACACATCAGTTCATGGAGAAAAACAACAGTATAGGTTACACACAAAAGAAAAACAGTGTCATAGCCTACTAGCCTGCTGTTAGCTCCTATTAACTAGCACCTAGTGTTTCCAAATTTTAGTATTTAGTTTCTTACTTTAGACCTTTAGACCCAAGCAAACCCTGTAAATGTGCATCGTAAGCTGTGTTAAATGCTTTACATTTCTTTAAATGTTGTCTTGTTAGAGATAGGAAGATTTTCCCTGTTAAATGGTTACAGCTAATGGTCCAGTAAACCAAACAGGCATTGGCGGACTGGCCATCGGGAGGACCGGGACAATTCCCGGTGGGCCACTCGCTTTATGGGCCGGTGGCCACGGCACTTTGAGCCGCCTATTTCATAAACGAGAGAGAGAGAGAAAGAGAGAGAGAGAGAGAGAGAGGCGTGTGAGCGATGCCCCCACCCTTCGCAAACGGAGTGTCAGATGAGCCGATCAGCACGATCAGACAGCAGCATTTTGGAGAAAAACTTAACAAAATGGAAAGGAACCCTTCCGAAAAATGAAAAGGTGGGGCAGAGAAATTGAGGAATAAAAAAAAATGAAGGCCTGTGAAGCTGAGGCATAAAAAATGAGGGGTTGGGTTAGGGTTAGCCAAAGTGAGCCTTGTCCCAAAACAAGACACACACATATGGGGAACTGACATCCTTCTTCATGCTGAATAAAATGGAGTAGGATAGAATACAACTTGTGTTACTTTTTGTAGGGAATGTCCTCCCATGTGGGTAATATTCATGTAAGGAATATGGGTCTTTTCACACAGTGGCACTCATTATGAAGAGTTATCACTTTTCATAAAGTGGCACAAATCGTAAGACAAATATTCCTACAATGTCTAAAAATCTGTCTCATATCAGTTTCATAAAGTTAACTATCAATTGGAAATATTAACTAACAATTGAATGATTATTATTGAAATTTCAATAGTAATAGTTCATCTCAATTAAAATACAATATTATACCTTTGGATAACACTAAATTAACAATATTGATCATCAGAGTGTATATACTTATAAGTATTGACACTAAGTCTTGCTGTATTCATGTATGGGTCAATGTGGTGGGGATGGTGGAATATTCTCAGGCTGGATGTGGGCCGGTCCGGGTCAAAAAGTCCAGGGCCGTTTCCTTGTCCCGGTCCGTCCCTGCAACCAGGACACTGATTAGGAGTACACGATCCAACCGGTAAGCCGGGACATCGCAGTGCTTCTGCTTATCCGGCAACTGAGATATTTAGAGCACACGCACGTCGGAGCGAAACTGGATCTAACATGACTTGACAGTGGTGAGGGAAATAAATGCAGACAACACAAATACGCAAGAGAGAGCTTTACAGTCCAACCGGTTTAGTGTGTGTGTGTGTGTGTGTGTGTGTGTGTGTGTGTGTGTGTGTGTGCACGCTGCTTAAGGGATTTCAGCAGTAGGGAAGTGCAGATCTGTGTTGTTTGTGGCTGGTGAGCAGAGAGTCCCAGAGAAAAGCAAAGGGATGAATAAATGACAATGCGCGAGGACAACTCCGAATATTCCTGTTTACCTCTCTCTTTCTCTTTTCCTCTTGTCTCACTCATACAAATTATTGCAATTATTAAAGCTTATCTGAAGATGAAATAGACTTTGTGATCATCATGAGAGGAACAACCAACAAAACCAACAGACTGGAATGTTTTTTTGGTCTGTCGAAGAAGAGTCCTTATCTGCCATATTCTCTTCCTATGAAGAAACATACAGTCTAATAAATATGATATAGGGCTCTGTACCTTACTTTCACTGAATATTACTTTCTCAAATGCAATGCGCTGAACTTTGGGTACCATTAACTAAGTATTTTAAAGAATACTTGATCAGTTATTGGCATTTATGACATAAGTTACGGATGAGAACGAAATAGATTCGATCGATTTTGTTGAATATCATTAGATGAGAATCACAAAGATGATGTGATGATGACCAGGAAGAAGTTTCAGTCAATCAGTGGTTAAAGGTGGAAGCTGCCCGGGGTCATCTAGGCCGGTGGTTCTCAACGTGGGGTCCGGGGACCACCAGGGGTCCTTGAGGGGGTTCCAGGGGGGTCCCCAGCAAATTGATGAATTGTTAAACTTCACCTTTATTTCATTTACAGTTCTTCAGAGCTCCAAAAAGACCTACAGTATATTTACACCATCATTTAGTGCAAATCTTAACTACAGCTGACTGATTTGCAACAAATAATGGTGTATAGGTCTTTCTATTCACAGTGTGATTGTTTGGCTGTTTTTGTTTTGGAACTCTAAAGAACAGGTCCCCATTGACTTCAGTTGTTTTGGAGAAGGCTGCTACCAAGTTGTGCTGCAACCTCCCTGTGTGTTATATGGACTAACACATTTCACCTGTGTTTCATTTGGCATGAGGGTGAGTAGATGATGACAGAACTTTCATTTTTGGGTGAACTATTCCTTTAAACTAAACACTACATACACAAACCAATGTTATGAATGGCCTGCCCACAGGGCCAATGGGAGTCACCTGTTTATAGTCCTGTAAAGGCATAAAACCTACAGATATCAAAATAATGTTTGCAATAAGTTGGAAACGTTTTCACACTTGAGATTTGTTAAAGCCACTATTGGAGCTATATTAGCTGAAGTTCTGGAGCAGGACCACACCTCAATCACTCCCCTTCCTGTCGTTTCCCTTTAAATGCCTACCTGCCCAGCATACCTGTTCGTTCTCGTTTACGTGCCCCACCCTCCCTCCCTCCCTTTTCTCTCCATCTCTCTCCCTCTTTCTCTCCCTCTCTATCCACTCCTCCTCTCTACTACAGGGCCCCCCTGGGGGTCTGCTGCCGTGCCCGGGAGCAAGGACGGATCCGTCGTCGAAACCTTCCCCACACCGCAGATGATTCGCCTACATCTCTCCATCGGATTCATGGCAGTCTCCTCTTCATCATTCATATCTGTTAAATAAACATCCTCATTTGCATTCAATTCATGGTGGCTCGTGAAAGCCTACGTGTAAAATAATTACCTCATTATATCATTCTTTTTCTATAATTTTCATAGCATAGTATGATGGTATAACTCAAAAAGAGTGGCGGCAATAGCGGTGCCGCTGCTGAAAATGTGTATGATTTTTTTTCCGTATAAAATGTACATGCAACAAAGGTCGTGGCCAGATTTGAACCGTTGCATTTACATTGTACGCACCTTAGACCAGTGGTTCTCAACGGGGGGTCCGAGGACCACCAGGGGTCCTTGAGGGCATTCCAGGGGGTCCCCAGAAAATTGATGAATTGTTAAACTTCATTATTTTGTCATTTTAGAATGACTATTTTGATCATAGTTTCACTGTTATCTCTCTACCTACAGTACAGGTAGTAATTCTGGACAAAATCATATTTAACAATAAAAATATTCTCAGATTCCGGGTCCGAGAGACAAAATCTCATCAAGTGGGGGTCCGTGGCCCTAATGTGGACTGAATTAGGGGTCCTTGATATGAAAAAGGTTGAGAACCACTGCCTTAGACTACTGAGCCACCAGGATGCCCCTACATTTTCTTTTTTTTTCTTCTCTGGCAGAGGTGGAGAAGATAACATAGAAGAAGAAGAAGAAGAAGAAGAAGACCTAGAAGAAGTTGGAGAGACTCAACATGGACCAAGCAGCCCAATGTTTTCAGCAATGGGCCTCCGAATTTTTCGCTATACAGTTAGGCCAATCTGACCAATAGATGTCAGTACATTTCCTGCACTGGTGTTTATAATTTGTGAATAAATACTATGGATTGTAGTATTTATTTATGTATTATTGTAGTATTATTGTAGTATTTATTTATTTATCTTTGTCTTTTGACTTTGTCCAAGTAGGCAATGCTCTTACTTCAACTGCGGCAAAATCCTTCACAATAAAAGTCCCAATCAGGCTCAACATACTCCATACACTGAAGGTTTGTTTTTGTTTTTTTGTTTTTTTTTATTTAATGCTTGGTAATATTGGAGGGTATTGGCGTGTCCCCATGTTCCCTACACCCTTGACTAAAACTTTCCACTGAAAGCCACACTAATGAAATTGTTTTTTGGGGGGTTAGCAGCTCCTTAATGCAGGGTGCTGCAGGTTTCATTGCTGATTTTACAGACTGTTGAGTAAAATCCTCATGCACCACACTGGAGTGATTTCTCTGGTCCAAACATCTGATATAAAAAATAATGATAATAAAAACATATTGACTAGCTGTGGTCAGGGAGGAGCCTCCATCATATCAGAGGTGGACCACACTGACTGGACCACATCTGATTTTTACTGAAAGAGCAATATCAGCTCCATATATCAGTCTAACTGAAACACAAATTGCAAATGAATAATTCTTAGTGTTTTCTGATGTTTTTCAGATGGGGATTACCACATCAGTGCAAGTCAGATTGGGTGGGGTAATGTGTCAGAGGACAAACACTGACTGGCTGATATCTGATTTGTAATAAAAGAGCAATACCAGTGCCATATACATAAACTACAGAAAAAAAACCTCACCTTAACAAATGTATTGTCTCACTGCACCCTCTCACTCACATGTTAACCACACACGCACACGCACACACACACACACACACACACACACACACTCCTCATAGTGCTCCTTGTTGTGGCACAGCAACAGGAATTGCGCTTTCCATTTTTAGCCACAGGCAGGTTTCTATGTAGCAGCTGACTGAAGGCTGTACATGTGATGTACAGCTTTACAACGCTGTGTTAGACTGTGTGTGTGTGTGTGTGTGTGTGTGTGTGTGTGTGTGTGTGTGTGTGCATCTCTGACACATGCTCTCTCTCTCTTTTTCTCTCTCCACCCACATACTTCAGCACAGAAATGGCAGAGCGTGGAGACAGACATCCAAATGCTCTCATCATCGGTAACACACACACACACACACACACACACACACACACACAGTTTGCTGATCATTACTAATCACTAAAAACAAGTGGAGGGTAGTCTTTTTTTTTTTTTTTTTTTTTTTTTACAGAGATTCAGTTTCTCATTTCTCAAGATGATAATTCAATGAATTAACAAAGCCACACACGCACATACACACACACACACACACACAAAACACACACACTCTTCTGGCAGGCGAAGTGGTAACCATGGCAACCAAACAGTCAGAGCAGGGTCACTGAGAATGAGTCATGAAATGAAACCTACATCTATCTCTGCTCCCTCCCTCTGTCCATCCATCCATCCATCTATCCATGCATTTATTATTAGAGGTGTGTGTGTGTACGTGTGTGTGTGTGTGCGTGTGTGTGTGTGTGTGTGTGTGTGTGCCTGCGTGCCGTTGTCGCTGCTGTGAACCAGTCACATTCTTAGCATCAAGTCAAGCTGGTTCATGGTGGGCACTGGACTCCGACAAGGATGCACATTGCCCCCTCTCCTTTTTATGATATTCATGGACAGGATATCAAGGTGCCGTCTTGGTTGGGGCAACATTCAGGTAAATCTCTGCTGTTTGCGCATGATGTCTTTGTTCTGGCTTCATCAGACCGTGATCTCTGATGTGCACTGGAGTGGTTTGGGATGAGGATCATGCCCTGGAAAAAGGTGCCCTGTCCCATTCAGCTTCCCCCAACTGGAGGAATTCAGGCATCTCGCGGCCATATTCCCCAGAAATGGTAAAAAAGTATTGGGAGATTGACTGCTGGCTAGTTAGTTGCAGCAGCTGCAGTATAATGCAGTAATATGGTATGGATGGAGAGAGCTGAGCCACAAAACTACACTCTTTTTTTACACAGATTGTTTTCAAAGTGGAGAGAGACAGGAAAGATTGGGAGAGAGGAGGATAACATGCAACAAAGGTCCCAGATTGGAGGATTGGAATTGGGACCGAGGGTGTCTCATTTACATGGTGCGTGCCATACACCAGTGATTCTCAACCTTTTTCATATCAAGGATATTAAATTAGTCCACATTAGAGCCACGGACCCCCTTTTGAAGAGACTTTGTCTCTCAGACCCAAATCTGAGAATATTTTTACTGTTAGATATGATTTTGTCCAGAATTCCATGACTATCTGTATTGTAGGTAGAGAGATAACAGTGAAACTATGATCAAAACAGCCATTCTCTAATTGTGTTAACTTCTTGTAAATTAAATAATGGTGAAGTTTAACAATTCATCAATTTGCTGGCGACCCCCTGGAATCCCCTCAAGGACCACTGGTGGTCCCCGGACCCCACGTTGAGAACTACACTCTTGATTTACTGGTCGATCGTCGTTTCTGCCCTAGCTGTGGTCATGAGCTCTGGGTAGAGGAATGAGGTTTCTCCTCAGGGTGAAATGAGGCTTCTCCTCATTGTGAAATGAGTTTTACAAATGCCACAAATGACTTCAGAGTGGGGCTGCTGCTCCTCCCCATTTAGAGGAGCCAGTTGAGGAGGTTCAGGCTCCTGGTAAACACACCGCCGCCCCCCCCCCCCACCACCTCTCTTTGGAGGTGTTCCAGGTAGTGATGCACAGATATATCGGTTGAATATCGGAAATGGCCGATTTTTGCATTTTTTGACTGCAATCGGCTCATCGGCCGATAAGATTAAATCCACCGATGGCCGATACTCATTAACATATATTGCGTCACTAATCTGTTCCAAAGACGTTCAAGTTTGGAAGGACAGCCTATCAGCTTATTTTAATTAAAAAAAAGGATTTTTGGTTATGTGAAAGAATGTTACAATAAAAGATGTTCCTTAAATCTATATGTTCATTTGCTTTCTATTTGTTTAGCTCAATTTCAAAAGAGGGAATTTTTGGTTGTGTGAAAGTTGCTACAACAAAAGCTGATCCTTAAATCTATATTCATTGCAAAGTATAACGAAGGGCAGAATATAGATTATTTTGTACCAAACAAAATATCGGCAGGCTATCGATATCGGCCCAAAATTTCCATATCGGTGCGTCCCTAGTTCTAGGCACGAGTGTCTGGGAGGAGACTTCAGGGCAGACCCATGACACATTGAAGGGACTACATCTCCCAGCATGCCTGGTGGGACTACCGCCACAGTGACCTCGGCTTGGATAAATGGCTAGAAAATGGATGGATGGTGTATCGTTAGTATGTGTGTGTGTGTGTGTGTGTGTGTGTGTGTGTTACAGTGTGTGTTATTATTGTGTGTGTGTGTTGCTGTGGTCTATATCC